>NC_045974.1:21513907-21716275 GCF_010909765.2 Amblyraja radiata
ATTCATTTGCTTTCTTCATGTGTTCTGCTAATGTGAATCCCAGCATTCTTGGTTCAGGCACACCTATTCGTTATCTCACTTGTATGGGCAATCCTATTGAAAGATCCAGTGTTTTCAGTCACCTGAAACGGCTTAACTCTGACATAGTATTTTTGCAGGAGACTCATCTTAGACTTAAAGATCATCATAGGCTGCAGTCCTCTTGGATAGGTCAGGTCTACCACTCCAATTTCAATTCTAAAGCTAGAGGGGTTGCTATTTTAATTAATAAAATAATTCAGTTTTTATCTACTGATGTTATTGCTGATAAAAATGGTTGATATCTTATAGTTGCAGGTACATTTATGCAAGCAAAGGTGTTGTTAGTAAATGTCTATGCACCTAACTTTGATGATACTGAATTCTCTAATAGATTACTTAGTAATATATCTCATTTAAATACCCATTTGTTAATATTTGGAGGTGATCTGAATTATGTGTTTGACCCAAAGCTAGAATGTTCTAGTCCCCGTACTTTATCCCAATCAGCTGTGCCTAAATCTTTTTCTTATTTTATGACCCAGAGTGGTTTGGTTGACCCTTGGAGACTTCGTAACCCCTCAACCAAAAAGTTATCTTTCTTTTCTCAGGTACATCAATCATATTCAAGAATAGATTAATTCTTTATAGATATAAGTCTCAACTCATGTGTTGTTTCCTCGGATTATTCAAGTATTCTACTATCTGATCATACGCCATTATTTCTAGATATTCAGTTATCCATACAGAAATCTACCCCCCTTTGGAGATTCAACTCATTATTGTTGGCTGATAAAACATTTTATGAATTTGTTTCAAACTCAATTGATGAGTTTCTCTTATGAATGAATCTACATCTTTTTCATTAATTTGGGAGTCGCTGAAAGCTTTTCTTAGAGGGCAGATTATTTCATATTCCTCCTATTCTAATAAAAAACACAATGCCGGGCTTACTGAGTTTACATCTGCTATTAATAGCCTCGATCAAGAATGTTCATCCGATCCTTCTCCAGAACGATTTAAGAAGCATCTTAATCTTCAGGCGGAGTTTGATCTTATTTCTAATAGAAGTGCTGAGCGACTGTTGTTACAAACTCGTGGTACTTATTATGAACATGGTGATAAAGAAAATCGATTACTAGCACACCAATTATAACGTCAGTTCACCTCACGTCTTATATCTCAAATTAATAATGTTTCTAACACGACTGTCACGGATCCTGTGGAAATTAATGCCACGTTCGAATCATTTTATTCTTCCCTATACAAATCAGAATTCCCTGCTGACACTACGAAAATAAATCAGTTCCTGGCCAATCTTGAGAATCTTACCATTGATTCTGACCGTGCAAAAGAATTGGATGCTCCACTTTCCCTTGAAGAACTATGTCTTGCAATTACAGCAATGTAATCTAACAAAGCTCCAGGTCCTGATGGATTTCCAATGGGGTTTCTAAGAAATGTATTGATAAAATTGGCACCTCTATTTTTTTTGATGTTCAATGATTCTTTGGAAAATGGTTTGTTACCTCCCACGCTGACTCAAGCTTCGATAGTTCTTCCTTTAAAGAAAGATAAAGAGCCCACTTCCTGTGGTTCTTATAGATCTCTGTCTTTACTGAATGCTGATGTCAAAGTTTTAGCCAAAATTATTGCTCTCCGTCTAGAGAGAGTTTTGTCTAGTATTATTTCTAAGGAACAGAATGGCTTTATTAAGGGACGCCATTTATTTTTCAACACTCGTACTCTTTTAAATATTATTCATTCAACACATTCTAATAATTTACCTGAGATTGTAATCTCATTAGATGCTGAGAAGGCGTTCGATAGGGGTGAGTGGGGGGGGTACCTATTTGCGGTATTGAAGAAATTGGGTTTTGGAGATAAACCAATAAATGTGTAGGTAACGGGGAGATATTTTGGTGATATATTGTTGTTGATTTTTTTAGTTATTTTAGTTTTGAACAATGAAGGGAAGAGATTGAACTTTTTCTCGCCTTCCATCACAGTGAGGAATGTGGAGGAGTCACTGTGGTGGATGTTTATGTTAAAATGTTTTTTTGTGTGTTCTGTTGCTTTTTATTGGTATGACTATATGACAAATCAAATTCCTCGTATGTTGCAAAACATACTTGGCCAATAAAATATGATTATGATTATGATATTATCACGTGTACCAAGGTACAGTGAAAAGCTTTTTTGTTGCATACTATCCAGTCAATGGAAAGGCTGTACATGATTACAATCAAACCGTCCACAGTATATAGATACCGGATAAAGGGAATAATGTTTAGTACAAGATAAGGTCCAGTAAAATCCGATTAGAGATAGTCCGAGGGTCTCCAATGAAGTAGGTGGTAGGTCAGGACCGCTCTCTAGTTGGTGATAGTTTGGTTCAGTTGCCTGATAACAGCTTTGAAGAAACTGTCCCTGAATGTGGAGGTGAGTGTTTTCACATTTCTGTACCTCCTGCCTGATGGGAGAGGGGAGAAGAGGGAGTGAACGAGGTGAGACTGGTTTGATTATGCTGGTGGCCTTGCTGAGGCAGCGTTAAGTGTAGATGGAGTCAATGGAAGGGAGGTTGGTTTGTGTGACCCCTTCAGACTAGGGATTCAAGGACAGTTTACATCTAGAAACATGAAGCTCTCGACAATTTCCACTTTGGCGCCATTGATTGAACTGACTTCCACGGAGATACTTCAAGAACAATCTCTTTATTTATTTACTGACTGCACAAGACGTGGCTTTTGACTGTATGGCCAGCCACTTGCTTCCCATGTGTATTTAACAAATTCGGAGTGCCCTGACATTGGTGAAAACACCTTGCTTTGAGAGCAGGCAGGGACTTTAAACAGTGGGCTCATAGCGTCTGTCAGTGTAGCGAACCATACTGTCCTTTGAATCATCATTAGCAGGATGAATCTCCTCCACTTGGATGCAAATAAGGACATGATTTTATATAACGGTACTATAATTCACAGGATTGGGGCATTGTGTGTGGAGTGAACGGTCGTCTCTGGAACATCTTGTGTATTTTTTAATCACCTCAAGAAAGATGATGGTTGTAGAGGTCCACGCATTGTGTAAACACTCCGTTTATAATTAACTGACACAGCTCCGTCGCTCACGCGCACATCGAGTTAATATTTAACTATAACCGTGCTGTTGCTCGTGAGCATCGCGAGTTAATCTCCAAGCGCCAAATCCTTTGTTCTCTAACAACACGACGGCCCGCTCCCTTGACCGCGTGATTGGTCAGCCCAGATCACGCCCGGTCCACGCTCGCCGGGGAACCTGACAGGTCCTGCTTCGGGGCAGTGCGTATATGCCCACAGGATCCACGGCAACTCGTCCATCCATGCCTTTAGGGATGCCTTCAGGTGACGGTGAAAACGCTCCACTAGGCCGTTGGCTTGTGGGTGATTGGCAGTAGTGTGGTTCAGCTGGGCGCCAAGCAGCCGGGCCATTGCTGACCACAACTCGGAGGTGAACTGCACACCTCTGTTGGAGACGTCCACCGGCACACCAAAGCGGGCGATAGGTGGACAGCGTGGGCACGTGCACATGTCACAGTGGAGGTATCCGAGAGCGGGATGGCTTCCGGCCATCTCGTGAATCGGTCCACGATGGTGAGAAGGTGGGTGACACCTCTGGATGGGTCATTGATGTCGACGTGGATGTGGTGGAAACGCCCGTGAGTCAGGGTGAAATTCCTTGATGTGTCGCTGAATCTTTGAGGTTTGACAGGGGATGCACGGCCTGGCCCAGTTGCCGACCTGCTTGCACAACATGTGTCACATTAACTTGGCTGCCACCAGTGCCGTTGTTGCTCAGATAGAAGGGTGAGCCAAACCATGAACCATGTTGAATATCCGGCGGCGCCAGGCTGCAGGGATGATGGGTCTTGGCTCTCCGGTAGACACGTCGCAGAGGAGAGTGGTGTCAGCGGGCCCGAATCACACATCCTCCAACAACAGGCCTGAGATGGCGGTGCGGTACTCGAGCATCTCCTCATCCTCTCGCTGGGTGGCTGCCACGGCCGTGTAGTCGACACCTGGGGCCAAAACGTGGATGGCATTGATGGCGGTGCGGGACAACGTATCTGCGACCCGGTTGCTCTTGCCAGCGATGTGTTGGACGCAAATCGAAACTCCTGCCCTCTAGGAAGTAGCGGAAATGCCGAATGGCCAGGTAGCGCGCAAGGAGCTCAATAGACAATAGGTGCAGTAGGCCATTCGGCCCCTCGAGCCAGCACCGCCATTCAACGTGATCATGGCTGATCATCCACAATCAGTACCCCGTTCCTGCCTTCTCCCCATATCCCTTGACTCCGCTAATTTAAGAGCCCTGTCTAGCTCTCTCCTGAAAACATCCAGAGAACCAGCTTCCACCGCCCTCTGAGGCAGAAAATCCCAGTCGAAAGCGCTGTACTTCTGCTCGGGGGGGGTCTCAGGTGACGACTGAAAAGGCGAGGGGTTGCCAGCTTCCATCGATCACTTGGCACCAAAATGGCTCAGCCTGCCATAAGGTGCTCGTTCCTGAAAATGGTTGTGTAAAAGGCCAACTTTATTCATTGTTTCAAACATTCATCAACCTCTCATTGGTGAGGGCCTTTGATGCTTCAGTGAGCAGGATTGTCACAGTTCCTATTTCTTTGTGCAGCTGTGCATATGGCAATCAACTCGACCTGACTAGACTTAACGACAGGAAGCAGAGTCTACACTGGAGAAGGGTCTGAAGAAGGGTCTCCACCCATATTCCTTTACTCCAGAGATGCTGCCTGACCCACGGAGTTACTCCAGCTTTTTGTGTCTATCTTCGGTGTAAACCAGCATCTGCAGTTCCTTCGTAGACTGCACTGGACATGGATAAGTTGGGCCGAAGGGCCTGTTTCTGTGCAGTATGACTTTATGACAGTGTTGCGTAGCAGGGTCAATTTAGTACACGACAAGGTAGATTTAAGGGTCGATTTAGTACTTGACTTAAGGTAGCTAAGCTATTGCAACATATATATTCCCAGACATTCTGTGATATCAAATCATCACACTCTCCGTTAAATCAGTAATCAACTTTTAATATTTTGTATAAACAAACAGTAAGGAACACATATAATTATACAGTCATTTAAAACATCAATTGGAAATAAAACGATTTATCCAACACCAGTGTACTATCAAGTGATGTAAACATCAAGCACTCCGCACAGCCCTCCACCACTACACAGTGAACTGAAACCGGAGACAAGAGTTAGGGATAGGGAATTAAAATCACCTCACTGAAAGGAATATTAAAGTTTTCACAGCGTTCACCTCACGAGCAACACATCAACTGAAGACAGCAATATTTCTAGGGCTCTCGCAGCAAAGGTCCTTGCCACGTGAAAAATACTCAAGCAGGCAAGGAAAGAGGTTACAGAATCCATACATAAAGGCAGCAAGCATCACTCGACCGCTTCGGATGCTGACTCTTTCACACGTGGTTGTCCTATAGATTAGCAGAAAACTGTGGTGCTCTGTCTTGTAATAGACGCAGACAGTACCAACTAAAGTAGAAAGGAAAGTGGCACCTCTCGGCTATGGCTGTGCTTATGTTGTGACGATTGTAATTCTCTTTTTGGCAGTGTTTCATATATATATATATATATCTCTATTTATCTACCTACGATCGGTAAATTAAAGAAGCCTGTTACCGCTTTCCTGGCAGTTACTGGTTGAGACAGTGTGCTGGCCATGTGACTGTGTTCAAACAGTGTTTCGTTTTGCAACACAGTGGCAGCTAAATCCTGAGCGAAGTGTGCACTAGACGTCTTTATAAGCTAGAGCCTGCTCTTGGTTAAAGGGCAGAACCATTGAGAAAGGATAGCTTTGTGATGACTTTGTTGCTCGTGTGTGTGCGTGTGCCTGAGTGTGCATGACTGCTCGTGTGTGTGCGTACGAGTGTGCACAAGTATATGCATGTGTTTATGCCTGAGTGTGCGTGCAAGTGCGTATGTGGGTGTGTGCAGGTGTATGCGTGTGTTTGTGAGTGAGTGCGTGCGTTAGTGCGTGAGTGTGTATGCGCGCGCGCATATGTATGTGTGAGCATGAATGCGCGTGCATGTGTGCATGAGTATGGTTGTGTGCGTAAGTGCAGAAATATGTTTGCGTGTGCGTGCATGTGTGATTGTGCGCATGAGTGTGTGCGTTAGTGTGTTTGTGTGTGTGTGCATGAGTGTGCATGATTGTGCATGATTGTGTGCGTGAGTGTGTGAGCCTGAGTGTGTGTGTGTATGCGTGAGTGTGTGAGCCTGAGTGTGTGTGTGTATGCGTGAGTGTGTGTGCCTGAGTGTGTGTGTGTGTGTATGTGTGTGCGTGCGCGTGCACATGCGCACCCTCACGCGAATCTTGATTGCACAGTGCTTGTAAATGAAGTTGTGTTCATCTCATCTGCAGCTTCCCTTGGGAATGGGACACAGCTCTCTTGGGTTGGTCCTTGGAGTGTTTTACAGAGCTGTGTGTAACCTGACAGGGCAGCAGAAAGGAATGATTCATTGGGCAGGAAACTAAAACAATCCCACACGCTTAAATCAGAATTACTATCGAGTAAACGTGTAGCTATCCACTTTCCTAAGCACACAGGCAGTCACAGTGATACACAGAACAGTCCCTTAGACTCTAATGGAATGACTAATAGCTTTATAATATTGCCACTGACTACATTGTAACATGAAAAACATTGAGCAAGTCCTCCCAAAATCGGTGCCAACACAGTGTTGGGACGAGACCAACTGTTTCAGATATACATTTTTGTGTGATCATCTTACTTATCATTACTAAGGTCTATCCCCGCCTTGCTTTCACAAGAAGGAAACAGTGGAATGCAGGAGAAATATGTATCCATATTATATAGCATCACACTTCCAATTGTTAAGTCAATTTATATAATTTAAAATAGAACATCGTATTAAAAACAATACACTGAATAAGAAATGCTAACAACAAACACACAGACTAGAAATAATCTTTTCGTTGGATGGGCGCGTATCTATGTACAACTGTGAGATACACAATTTGAATCATGCTCTATCTACACAGATCATATTGCTTAAAAGGATGGTGAGGGTGGATAGCGTCAATGAGCTGAGATGTCTGAAAAGAACCAGGGTGCGGGATAATGAGGAGAGGGGGGGATGGAGGGAGGGAGGGAGATGGGATGGGATGGGGTGGATGAGGTTGGGGATTGAGGTATCCACACCACACATGAGCAGGGGGGTGGGGGGTGGGGGGGGGGGGGTGGGGGGGGGGGGAAGGGGGGTGGGGGGGGGACGTTGAAAAGGCGTCTCATTTCTTCATTCCCAGAGTGACGTCCACATCCTCCTCGAGCTGCAGGGTGTGCCACTGGGCGATGGGTCGCCGCGGGTTGGCCAGCATGTCCGACCAGTGGCGCAGTTCCGCGGCCGTGCTGTTGTAGCCCACAAACACTTTGCCGATGGCGTCGTTCTTGCCGATCTTGTCGTAATCCAGCACGGTGACCACCACCTGGACTTTCTGTACCGCGGGGGGGGGGAGGGGGTTAAGGGAGAGAAGGTGAATGAAGGAATACCTTATTATTGCATGTGACAAGTCACAGTGAAATCCGTTGCCTGCACACCCGAGATACAGTATGTAAATAGTCGCACATAAAGGGCGCTTACAGAGTTACAAAGTATCCGCACCCCAGGTCCCCCTTTGTTCTCCTCCCTCCCCTTCCTCACGGAGGTCCCCCCCACGCCGGGTGTTGATATTAGATTCATCGAGTCACACAACAGGTTCTACGGCCAGACTCATCCAAAATACCCCATCTAAGATCATAAGGTTTGGAGCAGCACGGTGGCCTCGCAGCGGTACTGCAGCTGCCTTGCAGCGCCAGACACCCGGGTTCCATCCTGACTATGGGCGCTGTCTGTGTGGAGGTTGCACGTTCTCCCCGTGACCGTGTGGGTTTTCTCCGGGTGCTCCAGTTTCCTCCCCACTCCAAAGACGTGCAGGTGTGTAGGTTAGTGGGCCCTCTGTAAATTGCCCCTAGTGTGTAGGGAATGGATGCAACAGTGGGATAATGTAGAACTAGTGTGAACGGGTGATCGATGGCCAGTATGGGCTCAATGGGCCGAAGGGGTCTGTTTCCACGCTGTATCTCTAAAACTCTAAATCTCCAGGACTTTGATGTCCTTCCAACACCTTGCCTTAAGCTGGGAACAAGCATGGTGGACCTTACCTGTATCTGCTCAAACGGCACTTCAAAGCTGAAGGACTCATTGTAGTATGGGTTCAGAGTGTTTTTCTTAATAGTAGTCTTCTTTTTCTTCAGTCTCTTGCCGTTCTGCATCAGATGAATCTTCACATAGGGATCTGGAAATGCAATAATGCCAGAGATCAAATCACCCTGAGAACTTTAATGTACAGAGGGATCTTGTGGTGCAAGTCCATAACTCCCCAAAAGTGGTGATACATATAGACAGGACGGTGGAGAAGGCACATGGCTGGCTTGCCTTCATCGGTCAGGCATTGAATATGAAAGTTGGGCAGTCAGTTGCAGTTTCAACACACTTTAGAGTTTGCTATTTTGTAAACACATCTTCATCCCTGGCAATATAGAATGAGGCTCTTCAGCCCTGTGTGCTGTGCTATCTCTTTGACAGTTTTTGAAATTTGTCCTCCACTGCTATTCTTCTTCTGATACTCTCCAAATGTTCACACCACAGCCACTACACTAAACGTTCAAGTTGTGGCTATAAAATGCCACTCCACTTCACATTTTACAAGGATGTTGACTTTAAAAGAATGTTGTCAGGCCTCGAGGGCCTAAGCTACAGGGAAGAGGTTGGGAAGGCTAGGACTTTATTCCTTGGAGATCAGCAAGATGAGAAGTGATCTTATAGAGGTGTATAAAATAATGAGAGGAATAGACAGGGTTGATGCACACAGTCTTTTACCGAGAGCAGGTGAATCAAAAACCTGAGGACATGGGCTTAAGGTGAGAGGGGGAAAAGTGAATAGGAACCTGAGAGGTAACTTTTTCACTCAGAGGGTGGTGGGTGAATGGAAAGAGCTGTCAGGGGAACTAGTCGAGGTAGAAGCTATAACATAATTTAAAATACATTTGGACAGGTACGTGGATAGGAAAGGTTTAGAGGGATATGGGCCTAATGTGGGCAGCTGGGACTAGTGTAGATGGGACATGTTGGTCGGTGTGGGCAAGTTGGGTTGAAGGGCCTATTTCGGTGCTGTATAACAATTACATATCTCTTTCAACTGTAACTGCAGGACCCCTCCAAGTCTCACCTTTCCAGGGTCCAACACTCTCCTGCCCCGTGAGGCAGCTACTACTGCACCACTGCGCTGAATTGTTTAGGCTTTTCCTCATTAGGAAGCAGATTTCCTGCTTATTTAATCCAATCCATTAATTCTATGCAATTAAATTATCTCTTAATCTTCCCTACTTATGGGACAAGTCTAGACTATAAGAGTTTAAGAACGTTTGACATGGGAGCAGAAATCATCCATGTCCCCCACAGCACCAGAGACCAGGTTCGACTGACCTCGGACGCTGTCTGTGTGGAGTTTGCATGTTCTCCCTGAGGTTTCCTCCGGGTGCTCCGGTTTCCTACTGAATCCCAAAGATGGGTGTGTTTGGGATTCTGTTTGGAAGTGTAGGTTAATTGGCCCTCTGTAACTTATCCCTGGTGTGTAGGGAGTGGATGAGAGAGTGGGATAACATAGAACTAGTGTGACAGGATGATCAATGTTCGGCGTGGACGCGATGGGCCAAAGGGCAGTTTCTGAGCTATCTAAAGCGTTAAGAGCTGGTTTTGATTCCGTGCTTTCCACACCTTGTCATCATAGTTTAGTGCACTGACGGTGTTCTCCAAACTAAACTCAAAGTTCCTTGTTTCTGCAATGCACCCTCTGGTTGTGACTGGTGTGATGTTGTCCCTTCCAGATCGTGCTGTGAAAGCAGGTAAGGGAGGACCACTCTTTGAATTTGAGGAGCTTGTTCTTTTATTCATATTGTCGATCCCTTCCCTCCCCCCACCCCCCCCGAGCACTTTGTGATTGCAAACAACTCCAGTGCTAGAACTGCAGTTATTTTGTCAACATTTCCCTCCCTCCCCTGCCAGAGTTGTCTGCCCCGTTCTACCTTCCAGCGCCAAACACTTCTATTAGTTGGTGTTTTTATTTAGCCGGCGGGATTGCTTGTGAGTAGAAACAGTCCTGCAAAGCACAACCTACATCGGCAGGCAACAAATACCAATTTGAAGAAACCTTTGGTGATATTGATTTAAAAAATTGCGATAGCCACCACAGGAAAATAACAACTAGAAGTCTAATATCCAACCAATTGCCTCGAGATGTTAGAGCTCAGTGGCGGCACTATTTACGGATAAATCTCATCTGATTTTAAATAGAATCGACGAGTTTGCAGACACAAATTGCTGCCTATGTTTGATCTTCCTTCTTTATGCTGTAAATTGGTACATAACGAGTTGGCAAGTTGAGTTTATTGTCACGTATACTGAGGTACAGTGACAAAATGGGTTTTTGTTGCCTGCTGACCAGTCCGTAGAAAGACAGTTCATGGTTACAATCAAGCCGTCCACAGTGTACGGATACAGGATAAAGGGAATAACGTGAATAATATTTAGTGCAAGATAAAGTCCAGTAAAGTCTGATCAAAGACAGTCCAAGAGTCTCCAATGAGGTAGATGGTAGTTCAGGACTGTGCTCTAGTTGGGCGGCGCGACCGACATCGCAGCGACCTCTGCAGTCTGTCTGAGTATTTTTTATTTTTTTGTCCTGTTGAGGATTTAGTTTGTAGCGGGTTTTTAAATGTGTATATGTGGGGGGTGGGGGGAACTTTTAAATCTCTTCCCTGCATGGAGACCCGACCTTTTCCCTGCCGGGTCTCCGTTGCCGTTGGGGCCTAGTGCCGTGGAGCGGCCTCCAACCGGAACAACCTGGAGGCTCAAGTCACGGAGCCTGTGGATCTGCGGAGCTGCGGAGCCTGTGGATCTGCGGAGCTGCGGAGCTGCGGACCTACCGACCTACCATCGCAGAGCTGGCCAGCTTCGGAGCGTGGAGAGCTGCGGTGGCGCGCTGCTGCGACCCGACTCCGGTGGATGGTGACACCGGGATCTCGCGGGTCCCCGGTGGGAGACTGCTTTGCGGGGCACCGGCAACGGCGACTTCTCCCGCCCGAATTGCGGGGTTGAGAGTGACCTGGAGCGGGGCCTTACAACGCCCGGCGCGGTTTTAATTTGCCGCGGACTGCTAGCGCCCGCCGGGGGCTCCAACACCAAGACCCGGGGCAGGGCCTTACATCGCCCAGCGTGGCTTTGAGTGGCCGCGGACTTGCTAGCGCCCGCCGGGGGCTTTGGCCTCGACTTCGGGAGAGGAATGGAGAGCAGGAGAGAGACAAGACTTTGCCTTCCATCACAGTGAGGAGGAGACTCACTGTGATGGATGTTTGTGTAAATTGTGTTGGTGTGTGTCTTGGTTCTTTTCTTGTATGGCTGCAGAAACCAAATTTCGTTTGAACCTCATGTGAGGTTCAAATGACAAATAAAAGGTATTGTATTATTGTAGTTGCTGGTAGGATGGTTCAGTTGTCTGATACCAGCTGGGAAGAAACTGTCCCTGAATCTGGAGGTGTGCGTTTTCACAATTCTACAGTTCTTGCCTGATGGGAGAAAGGAGAAGAGGGAATGGCTGGGGTGCGACTCGTCTTTGATAATGCTGCTGGCCTTGCCGGGGCAGTGTGAGGCTGCATCAACAAGGCCAGCAGTAGAATCAATCAAGGACAAGTTGCACTTCACCCACTCCTTCTGCTTCCCTCTCCCATGAGAACATGTGACAATGTGGCAATGTGAACATGTGGCAAAAGCTAACACCAATATCAACACAAACACCAGCATGAAACACAACCTTGACAGAGCTCTGGCTGTTGATGGTGTGGCATCGGAGAAGATGCCAGGTCGATAATGACTACACCTATGGTAGGTGTGGTAGGGTGGTACGCATCTGGTACCACGCACTCGTGGTAGGGTAAACGCATCTGAAAAGGTTTATTTACAGCAAGGGAGGATGGCGAGGAGAAGATGCAGGTCCATGTGGGGATGCAATCCCTCTGAGGATGGGGTACTGGTGATCTCGGGCTTGTCCTGGCAGCTCAATCATGCCTCTCTTCCTTTCTTTTTCTCATCTGGCTGGGCTGGAACTGCCTTGTCTTTACAGAGTTGGGTTGACAGGTGCAGATGAGATCATCTAATCCTAGCCAGTTGGACACCGAGATAGTTCCTCTGGCTGTGGCCTCCGCTCATTCCAGAGCTCTGTCCAAGGTACTGACAGCCAGTCGCTGTCCGTGGTGCTGGTCTTTGACTCCTCCTGGCCCGTCTGCCAGTGACAGGGCAATGGAGTGGACCTCAGGGTGGTGCATCGCCACGGTGGTCAGGTCCACCCTGGGGTCCAACTCCTTGGTGAGGCAGCAGAGCGGGAGTCTCCAAAATATCCACACGATGACGCAAGGACAATGGAGAAACTGGGATTGTTCTGCCCGGAGCCGGGAAGCTCCAGAAAAGATTTAGTACTGTTCCAAATCAGAAAGAGTTGTTGATAGATTAGAGGAATTGTTTCCACTGAAAAAAGGGATGCAAAATGCTTGAGTAACTCTGCGGGTGAGGCAGCATCTCTGGAGAACATGGATAGGTGACATTTCGAGTCAGGACATGGACACTAATGGATAGGACAGGTTTAGAGGGATATAGGCCAAATGCAGGCAGATGGGACTAGTATAGATGGGACATGTTGGCCAGAGTGGGCAAGTTGGGCCAAAGGGCCTGCTTCCACACTGTAAGGCTCTAGGACTCTATAACTCTCATTCAGCCTTAGAAACAAGGCACTGGAGGTGCTGGTTGATACACAAAACGAAACAAAGTGCCGGAGTAACTCCAGGGCGTCACGGTGGTGCAGCGGCAGAGATGCTGCCTTACAGCGCCGGAGACCCAGGTTCGATCCTGACAACGGGTACTTCTCTGTACTGAGTTTGCACGTTCTCCCTGTGACCGCGTGGGTTTTCTCCAGGGAGCTCCAGTTTGTACAGATGTACAGGTTTGTAGACTAATTGGCTTGGTATAATTGTAAATTGTCCCTAGTGTGTGTAGGATAGTATTAGTGTATGGGGATTGATGGTCGGCATGGACTCTGTGGGCCAAAAGGCCTGTTTCTGGATCTGTATCTGGATCGCTTAAATAAAAAACTCAGCAAGTCAGGCAGCATCACTGGAGAACACGGATCAGTAACATTTTGGGACTGCAGATGCAGGATGATACACAAAAGGACACAAAATGCTGGAGTAACTCAGCGGGTCAGGCTGCGTCTCTGGAGAACGTGAATAGGCGACGTTTCGGGTTGGGACCCAGGTTCAATCCTGACTACGGGTGCTGTCTGTGTGGAGTTTGTACGTTCTCCCAGTGACTGCTTAGGTTCTCCCCAGGTGCTCTGATATCCTCCTACATTCCAAAGATGTGCAGGTTTGCAGGTTAATTGGCTTCTGTAAATTGTAAATTGTCCCTAGTGTGTAGGGATGGACCTAGTGTATGGGTGATCGTCAGTTGGCACGAACTAATCGAAGGGCCTGTTTCCACATCAAAAACTTAAAGTTTAAAGACACAGTGCTGAATTAACTCAGCGGGTCAGGCAGGATCCCTGGAGAACATGGATAGGCGACGCTTTGGTCTGACGCGCTGAGCTCGTTTAGTTTAATTTAGTCCATTATTGTCACGTGTACGGGGTACATTGAAAACCTCTTTTTGTTGTGTTCTATCCAGTCAGCAGAAGGACCACACTTGATTACAATCAAGCCGTCCACAGTGTACAGATACTGGATAAAGGGTCTAACTTTTAGTGCAAGATAAAGTCCAGCAAAGACCGATTAAAGATAGATCGACGGTCTCCAGTGGGGTAGATGGTAGGTCAGGACCGTTCACTAGTTGGTGAGAGGACGGTTCACTTGCCTGATTACAGCTGGGAAGGAACTGCCTCAGCTACTCCAGCAGTTACTGTCTTCTTTTGCAAACCAGCATCCTTGTTCCTCCATGAATTTCTTTAGTCAGAGGGTGGTGAATCTGTGTAATTCATTACCACAGACGACTGTGGCAGCCGAGTCATTGGGTGTTTTTAAAGCGGAGATTGATAGATTCTTGATTCATAATGGTGTCAAAGGTTACGGGGAGATGGCAGGGGAATGGGGTTGAGACGGAGAGATAGATCAGCCATGATTGAATGGCGGAGTAGACACGACGGGCTGAATGGCCTAATTCGGATCCTAAGACTTATGAACAGTTTCCATAGTATAGGATAGTATAGTATATCTTTATTGTCATTTTCCTGAGTACTCACATACCCAGAGGAAACAAAAAAACGTTGCTTAACCAGTGTCGATTCAGTGTGCAGTAAAAAATAAATAGAAATAAAAATACATATATCATGAACAAATTAAACACTCTACTCTCTACTAAACATCAACAGGCGTTCCGATCGGCAGCGGCACGACAGTGGCTCTGCTGCAGTGTGTCCAGGTTGGTGGTTGGTGCGCGATACTTTGGCAGGGGGCAAAGTCCGTTTATCAGTCTTATAGCCTGCGGGAAGAAGCTGAGGAGCATCCTGCTGGTTTTGCAGCTAATGCTCCTGTACCTCTTCCCAGATGGCAGGGTGGAGAATATGTGATGCGATGGGTGGTAGGGGTCTTTGATGATGGAGATGGCTCTGCTGATACATCTCTTCCTGTATATGTCCAGCAGGAAAGGGAGTGGAGCACCAATAATCCTGCTGGCGGTCTTCACAATCCTGTCTAGTTGGTGCCGTTCGTAAGCCTTGCAGCTCCCGAACCAGGAAGTGATGCCGTAGGTTAATGTGCTCTCGATTGTCCCCCTATAGTCAGTGTCTCTCCAGCGATGGAGATCGTTCCTTTCCAACCTCACTCCATCAACGTCCAAGACCGACCGGGGCAAGGGGGGGGGGGGGGGGTGATATTTACCCGCGTACGGAACTCAAGAACCTACTTGTCTTCGGAGGAAGTCGAAAGATCTGACTTTCAGCGTAATTCACGGTGACTCACACTCCCTGCGGTCGAAATCCATAACAACGTTACGCGATGATTCGGCCCATTGATTGCTTCAGTCACGACCCTCTGCTCGCAGCCCATTAACTGGAGAATTTGTCCTCGCTAATCTTGTTACTGGGTCAGCTTAATCAGCCCTGTCCCCTTGTCAAAATATCAAGTGCCATGCTCAGACCATCCAACATCGTTGCCGCAAGTAACATCCTTGATTTGCAGTGGAATAAATATTTGCTAGTTGCTTTCTTGGTCAGGTTAAAGAGGCCATTTATTTGTGATGACAATTTCCATTAAGACTGCTTACGGCTTCAAAGAATCTTTTGATTAATTGATGCCCGGTTAAGGTCAGACTCTTAAATCAGGATTAACACCATGGGGTAAATAACAAATGTAATCAGTCAGTGGAAACTTCAATGTATCAGTCAAAACATATTCCAAGATATTTCCACGAGCGCTTAATACCTATTGTAGCGCCACAAGGTCCTAATAAGATACAATTTGACAATCACCCTGGAGATGTTCAGTCAAGTGATGAGAGTTTACTTTAGTTCAAGTTTAGTTTCAAGATGCAGCTTGGAAACAAGCCCTTTGGCCCACCGAGTCCGTGCCGACCATCGATCTCCCGTTCACACTAGTTCCACGTTATATCACTTCCCCAACCGCTCCTTACACACACCAGGGGCCAGTTCCAGAGGTCAATTAACCTACAAACCCCCATGTCTTTTGGTTGTGGGAGGAAACCGGAGCATCCAGAGAAAACCCACCAGGTCACGGGGAGAATGTGCATACTGCACACAGACAGTGCCCGAGGCCAGGTTCAAACCCAGGTCTTTTGGCGCTGTGAGGCAGTAGCTCTACCAGCTGTGCACTGCTTCCCCTCTGCATTCGGGCAAAAGATAGAGAAGGGCGAAAACGCACACCGCCAGATTCAGGGACGTCTTCTTCCCAATAACCCTTTCTGGCTTAAGTCCTCCCTCCACCACCTCCAGTTTAAATTCCTTTTGGAATATTTTGGAGGACCAAGAAACCAAGAACCAAGGGACAGTTTCTTCCCAGCTGTTATCAGGCAACTGAATCATCCTACCACAACCAGACAGCAGTCCTGAACTACTAGTTACCTCACTGGTGACCCTCGGACTAACCTTGATCAGATTTTACTGGCTTTACATTGCACTAAACAGCATTCCCTTATACGGTGCAAATGGTTCGATTGTAATCGTGTATCGTCTTTCCATTGAGTGATTAGCACGCAATCAAAGCTTTTCACTGCACCTCGGTACACGTGGCAATAAACTGGACTGGAACTGTTAGCTGTGGAAGAATTTTCTCAAAGAAGTAGGTTTTATTCTGAAGAGAGACGGAGAAGTTTGCAGAGGGAATTTCAGGGTTCGGAGTAATAATGGAAAGATTAACATGGAACATAGAACAGTAGAGCACAGGAACAGGCTATTCAGCCCCCAATGTACACTAGTTCTATCCGACACCAGGGACAATTTACGGAAGCCAGATCCGCACCAGGAGAAAACCCCATGTGGTCGCAGGGAGAACGTGCAAACGTCACGGAGACAGTACCCATAGGCAGAATCGAACCCAGGTCTCTGGCGCTGTGAGGTAACAACATTACTGCTCCACTGTGCCACCTGTATGGCCCTGCTCCTCATCAGATTGGATGTTGCAGCTTAAAATAAAACAGTCCGTGTATATGAGCTTACCCGATAAGCCTCCCACATCCATTTTCTTCAGATTCTTAGCCTCCAGGATAACAACAGTCAGTTTCCCAGCAGTCGGGACATAACGCAGAGAGAAACAAATGTCGCCAAGCTTCTCTTGCTGTGAACACAAATATCAAGGTTTCAAGTACGCCATTAATCAGTGCCTGGGCTATTAGGCTTCTCAGTACTTTTAATGCCAATCTGGCACAGTTGGCAGAGCCGCTGCCTCACACTGCCAGAGACCCGGGTTCGATCCTGACCTCGGGTGCTGTCTGTACGGAGTTTGCACGTTCTCCCTGTGACTGCGTGGGTTTCCCCCGGGTGCTCCGGTTTCCTACCGCATCCCGAAGATTAATTGTAAATTTGTGGAGTTTCCTGAATCTGGCGGTACGAGCTTTCAAGGTTTTGCATCTTCTGCCCGGAAGGAGAGGGGAGGAGAGGGAATGACCGGGGTGAATGAGGTCCTTGATTATTCTTTCCCCCCCCCCCCCCCCCGCTGAGGCAGCGTGAAGTTTTGATAGTGGTGGGTCTAGGTCTGTGTGATGGACCGGGCTACATCCACAACTCCAAGCAGTCTCTCGTGTATCCTTTCCTTAAAACCTCCCAACAAAACGTAGGACTAAATATGAGGTCTGCACAGTGGCACAGCTGATAGAGCCGCTGCATCACATTGTCAGCGACCTGAGTTCAATCCTGACCTTCCTCCTGTTGCCTCTGTTTAAAGTGCCTAAACCCTTCTTCTCTATTTAGCCTCGCTATAAAAGCTAATGAAAGAACCGACCACCAGATTCAGGAACAGCTTCTTCCCCACTTCTCCTTTATCTCCACAGTCTGCACTCTGGTATCCATCTCTTTGCACTACCTACTGTATTTGTGTGTGGTTTGATCATATTCGTGTATGTCATGCTGACAAAGCTTTTCGCTGTATCTTAGTAAACCAATACTAATGCCAGCTCCCTTAATTACTTAATGCATCTAGATTACGCTTGACTTGCACAGGTTCTTAGATAAAGTAAAATGACATAAAACATAGAACAGTACAGCACAAGAACAGGCCTTTCGGCCCACAATGTCTGTGCTGAACATGAAGCGAAGACCATCTCTTTATCTACCTGCTCATCATCCACATCTCTCTATCCCCCCCTCCATATCCATGTGCCTATCCCAGCCTATTTAAAGTCTCTTCATATCTGTCTCCACCACCACCCCCAGCAAGAGTTCCAGGCACCCACCTGTGTAAAACAGTTGCCTTGTGCTTTTCCTTCAAACTTTTCCCCTCTCACCTTAACGTTATGCTTTAATACATTTTTGTTGCGGTTGGTTGCTAATATCACTGCCCGTGACAACAATATTAACTTTAGACTTAGAAACAGCTTGGAAACAAACCCTTCGGCCCATCGAGTCCGGGCTGGCCAGCGATCACCTTGTACATTAGCAATATTCCACATGCCAGGGACATTTTATCAGGATGCATCACGGCTTGGTTTGGGAACAGCTCCATCCGAGACTGCAAGAAATTGCAGTGAATTGTGGACGCAGCCCACACCATCGCACAAACCGACCTCCCTTCTATTGACTCCATGTATACATCACACTGCCATGGCAAGGCCACTAGCATAATCAAGGACGAGTCACATCCTGGCCACACCCTCTTCTCCCATCAGGCAAAAGCTATAGAAGTATGAAAACGCACACCACCAGATTCAGGGACAGTTTCTTCCCAGCTGTTATCAGACAACTGAATCATCCTACCACAACCAGAGAGCAGTGCTGAACTACTATCTACCTCTTTGGTGACCTTCGGACTATCCTTGATCGGACTTTGCTGGCTTTACCTTGCACTAAACGTTATTCTGTTATCATGTATCTATACGGTGTAAATGGCTTGATTGTAATCATACAGTATATAGTCTTTCTGCAGACTTCTACAAAAGCTTTTCACTGTTCCTCGGTACACGTGACAATAAACTAAACTGAACTGAAACTAACCTGACAATTTACAGAATCCAATTAACCTACATACCCGTACGTCTTTGGAGTGTGGGGGGAAACTGGAGCACCTGGAGAAAACCCACAGGGTCACAGGGAGAACGTGCAAACTCCATACAGACAGCACCTGAGGTCAGGATTGAACCTGGGTCTCCAGCGCTGTAAGGCAGTGACTCTACCGCTGCGCCCTGTCAGAAGACCTTCAAGCGATCGAGAAAAACCTTTTCAAAAATGGTGAAATTAAATTCAATATGAAGCGTCATTAATAACATTCAAAAGGAAAACAACTAAATGGTTTTGTCTTCATATTCTTGTCAATTGTACCCTGGCTGCACAGTACAGACATAGAACGAAGGAACCAACCGCGCAAGGCTACGTTTATTAAATCATTTAAGGGAGCCGCTCCGTTCTGAATGAATGGCAACATCTGGGGAAGCAGCATTTTTGTATCAGGCACTCTGAAGCCTGCTGAGGAGAAAATGTGAGTTCAAGTCCCACCACAGCAGCGACATCATTTAAATTCAGTTAATTAAGTAAATGTGGGATTAATAATGAAAAGTAATTGTAAGATTTTCACAGATGCTTAAGGCAATATAAGCCATGCGCTTTAGTTCTAAGCCGGAACACTTCAACTACGAGTCTTTGAACTGCCACTGCAGATGACATTTCAAGTCTTGGAGTGTGCAGTGGCACAGTGATAGAGTGTGGATACTGGCCCATCTGTACAACTTGCCCACACTGACCAACATGCCCCATCTACACTAGTCCCACCTGTCTAGTTTTTCCCCATATACCTCTAAACCTACCCTTTCCAAGTACCTTTTTATTAAACGTTGCGATAGTACCTGCTGCCTTATCGCGCCAGAGACCTGGCTACACGTGCGGTCTGTACGGAGTTTGTACGTCCTCCCTGTGACCGCGTGGGTTTTCTCTGGGTGCTCTAGTTTGCTCCCACATGTCAAAGACATGCAGGTTTGTAGGTTCATTGGCTTCTGTAAATTGTCCCTAGCGTGTGGGATAGAACTAGTGTACGGGATAATTGTGGGTCGGCGCAGCCTGTTTCCACGCTGTAACTCTAAATCTAAACTAAAAGTCATAGAGTGATGCAGCACAGAATCAGGCCTTTTGGCCCGTCTTGTCCATGCTAACTCTGGACATCTATACTATACCATTTAGCCACATTTGGTCCATAGTCTTCTATGCCTTGGTAATTCATGTACTCTACATTTTGGTTTCATCTTAATTTTAGTCCAACCGTCTGCCCATCTAAACCCCTTGCCTGTGTTCAACTCAGGGACAAAATCTTCCCAGCTGTTATCAGGCAACTGAACCATCCTGTCACCAACTAGAGGGCCATCCTGACGTGCCATTTATCTTGTTGGACTATCTTTAATCGTACATTACTGGACTTTATCTTGGACTAAACATTATACCCGTTATCCTGTATCTACACTGTGGACGGCTCAATTGTACCCGTGTGTAGGAAGGAACTGCAGATGCTGGTGCACATCAAAGATAGACACAAAGTGCTGCAGTCTGAAGAAGGGTTCCAACCCAAAACGTCACCCATCCTTACACTGCCTGACCCGCTGAGTTAACCCAGCACTTTGTGTCTAACTTTGATTGTAATCATGCATATCATACACTGACTGGCCAGCGTGCAACAAAAGGCTTTTCACTGTACCTCGGTACACCTGACAAGAATAAACTCAACTAAAACTCTGGCCGCCCGGAGTCACGTGGCACACCAACCTCCTCTTTCTCGGCTCCCTGCAGGTCCCGCCACTCCTCGGTCACGTGGCCAAAGTCCACGGTGTTCATCGGCACCTTCGCCTCCCCGATCACGTCGTGCTTAGAGAAGCGGTCAAAGTCGTACACCGCCATCACCAGCGTCTTCCCACCCAGTTCGGAGTACGGGATCTGGATTGGGAGAGGGAACAACAACCCAGTGAAGGAGGGATCTTCACTCACTGCTTTAATTTCTGTTAAAAACAACGGGTGCTCTGTCTGTATGGAGTTTGCACATTCGTAGGTTAAGATAGACACAAAATGCTGGAGTAACTGACATTGTAGTGGGGGGCGGGGGGGGGGGGGGGAGAAGAATGTTGGAAAATGTGGGTGAGGGACAAAGTCTGGTGAGTGATAGGTGGATACAGGTGAGGTAGGTATTATTGGCAGGTGGAGAGAGTAAGTGACAAAAGTTGAAGTTGAAATGGAGACAAAAGGGTGTCAGATATGGAGAGAGTTTGTATGTGACCTCACTTTTGCAATTCATGAAACTACGATCAGAGATACTTAAAATATAGCAGAAAATAGGCAGTGGTAGAGTTGCTGCCTCAAGGGCCTGTCCCACACAGGCGACTTTTTAGGCGCATGCAGGAGACTCTGTGCTCGCCTCATGATCGCCACATGTTCGCTGGTGGTCTCTGGTGAGTCTCCTTCATGGTCGCGAGGAGTTTCCGCATTCTGGGAACTAGTCGCGGCCTCATTATGATCCTCGCAAATTTTTCAACCTGATGAAATATTCTATGCGACAAAAAATTGGTCGCAATGGAGAAAATCGATAATCCTGTAGTCGTAGGTGCAGTTGTAGTTGGGTCGCCATGTATTTATGGGTAGTCGAGGTAGTCGTGGGTGGTTTTAGTTAATTGCCTTTGCTGACCAGGCATTTTCATTGGCTCATTGGGGGGAAAAAACGCAAGCACGAGTTTTCAGAACCAAGGATAACCGACCGGTAATGTTAACTGCCCGCCAAACTTCACAGCTGTGTATCTCTGGCTTATTAAAATTTGTCTGGCTTCGTAAAAGTGTCTCAACTCCTTCTCCCCCCTTATCCCCTCCCCCCTCGTTTAAAGGACTTACCATACACTGTGCTAGACGTCTTAACCTTCCTGTTCATCGCGGTGTGTGTCTGTATCACCTTGGCTATGCACCGTGTGAATTTCAGACAGCGCTCCCCCGCTTTCCCTGCCCCCCGCCTTTGCGGTGTGTTTGTGTGTGTTTGTGTGTGTGTTCCACTCTGACAGTCGCCGCTCCAGTTCCCGGTTTTTCATGCGAGTGCCGCGTGCTTGACAGTCGCTGGCAGTCTGCTGCAAAATCGCCTAAGTGGGACAGGCCCTTTACAGTGCTTGCAGCACCAGAGGCCCGGGTTCGATCCTGACTACGGGGGCTGTCTGTACGGTTTGAATGTTCTTCCCGTGACCTGCGTGGGTTTTCTCAGAGATCTTTGGATTCCTCCCACACTCCAAAGACGTCCAGGTTTGCAGGTTAAATTTATTCCAAGTGTAAATTGTCCCCCAATGTATAGTGTTAGCGCATGGGGATCGCTGGTCGGTGCAGACCTGGTGGGCCGAAGGGCCTGTTTCCACACTGTATCTCTACAACTAAAACTGAAAGAAACACATGAGATGCGGCTTTCTATAATAGGAATTTTTAGACTGAGAGAGAGAGATAGAGAAATCTGATGGAAAATCGTGCTGATGGGATTGAGTCATCTGCTTCATTGTGAACCCTCTTGCGCTTGTGTCCACCGTACCAATCAACACATTAAAATATTAAATGAAGTGGCAGATTATTTGACAATCACCGCTGGACAAACCATTCGCTGACGAGACGCGCTGGGAGTTAATATTTTGCTTTCAGAGTGTAATGTGTCACGCCCAGCTTGCTATTTATTTCACATGACCCTGTCCACCTGCCTCTATTTCTCATTCCATGTGTGAATGAAAAATAAAGTGCTAAATGAAAAATGAACACCTTTTCCTTGACTTCGGTGTGAAGAAATTACAGGGAACAACGGTGGCTTCCAATTATACAGTCAACGTCTCTGCAGCAAGATGCCCCGAGGTGCATCACAGGTGTGTTAACGATAATACACAACGTAAACTAGAAACAGGCCCTTCGGCCCACAAGGTCCATGCCGAACATGATGCCAAGTGTTTTGTGTCTATAGCCTGGTGTGAACCAAACATACAGTGTTGGAGGGACTCAGCGGGTCAGGCAGAATCCGTGGAGTGAATGGACAGGTGACGTTTCTGGAATTCTCTGCCACAGAAGGTAGTTGAGGCCAGTTCATTGGCTATATTTAAGAGGGAGTTAAATGTGGCCCTTGTGGGCTCAGGGGGTATGGAGAGAAGGCAGGTACAGGATACTGAGTTGGGTGATCAGCCATGATCATATTGAATGGCGGTGCAGGCTCGAAGGGCCGAATGGCCTACTCCTGCACCTATTTTCTATATTTCAGGTCAGGACCCTTCTTCTGATTGATGGTGAAGATGGGGGGGGAGGTGGAAAAGGGAGGTGGGGATGGGTTAAAGCCTGGCAAGTGATAGGTGGATATGGGTGAGGGAGTTTGATTGTAGATGGGTGGAATAAGACAAAAGGGTGTCAGCTCAGGAGAGAAGAGGAAGAGTGAAATATAAAGCCAGAGGGAGGGACATGGGTGGGAGGGCACAGGGTGAGATGGGGGGTGAAAGGGAAATGTGGGTTTGGGGCGGAGAGTTGTGTGTACAAAGGGGGGGGGGGGGAGGGTGAGGAGTAGGGTAACTGTGGGTGGTGGGAGATAGATGGAGAAATGGAGGAGCACTGGTGTGGGGCACAGGAAGGAGAGAGGGATGGGGGCTTCTGTCCACTGCTGGATTGTTGTTTTCTCATGCAACATAGCAAGAAGCTGAGAGGAGTCTGAGGAAGCGTCCTGAGCCAAAATGTCATCTGTCCATTCCCTCCACAGATGCTGCCTAACCCGATGAGTTCCTCCAACACTTTGTGTTTTGCCCCAGCATCTGCAGCCTCTTGTATCTCCATCGAAAGAAGTAGGAGTTCACGCTAGCTGATGCAAGTATATCCCGTCTTAAATCAGGACAAAAATGTTCACTGCTCTGCAGGTGTGGGGACGGAGAGAGGGGCGGTCTGAAGAAGGGTTTCGACCCGAAACATCACCCAGAGACATTTACTCCAGAGATGCTGCCCGATCCGCTAAGTTATTCCAGCACTTTATGTCTATCTATGGAATTTAGATGGAGAGGGTTGTAGGAGGAGATTACTGGGTTTAAAATGACCTCATTCTATGCTCCGAACACGATTTATTGACACATCTCTGAGCAGTAATATGTCACAGAGTTTCAACAGGTACCAAGTTCAGAACAAGTTCAGTTGGTAGGCACACAAAGCTGGAGTGACTTAGCGGGTCAGACAGCATCTCTGGAGAAAAGGAATAGGGGACATTTTGGGACAAGATCCTTCTTCAGACTGAGAGTCGGGGGGGAAAGGGAAAAGAGAGATAGAGATGGTGATGTAGAGAGATGTATGGAGCAAATGAATGAAAGATATGAAAAAGTAACGAAGACAAAGGAAACATGTAATTGTTGGCCATGGACGAGGTGAAAATGAGTTCAGTTGGCCTGTACAGGGTGCGAAACGCAGAAAAGATTACCTTGAAGATGAAGGACTCGTTAAAAACTGGATTCAGTGTCTTTCGGTGGACTTTAGTCTCGTACTTCTTCTTCTTGTCAGGCAGGAGGAAGACTTTCACGTAGGGGTCGGATGTGCCTCCCATGTCCAGGGCCGGGAGGTCAGCAGCTTGAATAATCCCCACGATTAGCTGTGGTACCAAACACAAGAAAGGGCTGTCACATGAGGCGTTAGGATGTCGGCTCATATGTTCACATTTAGGTGAATGAGATGTGACTTCATTGAAATGTACACAATTCTTTGAAGTCTTGACAAGGTTGATACTGGGAGGATATATTCATTTGTTGGTTTTCACTTTGTTTTTCTTTTCAAGTTTGAAGCAGCGTGGGCTTTGACAAATATAGCATCAGGAACATCTCTCCCGACCAAGGTGGTCATAGAGGCTGGTGCTGTTCCCATTTTTATTTAGGCATCACTTCGAGGGAAGACCATATTTGGAGTATTGTGTGTAGTTCTGGTCCCCCCATTCAAGAGCGGAACTCGCGATCAAAACATGGAGGGGACGGGGGACACACGCGCACACGCGCACACGCGCGCACACACGCACACACGCGCACACACGCACACGCGCACACGCACACACACGCATGCACACATACGCACACGCACACACACGCACACACGCGCACACGCACACACACGCACACGAGGCTTCGGAGGCTCAATCCAGCGCTAAATGCAGCTCAACTGCGTGTCTCACTGGGTTAACTACATCCCTGTCTGGACTGACGGGATACCAGCGCTGCTTCTCTGCGCTGGCCATATTTCCCGCAAGTCCAGGAAGGCTGTAGGCTCACCTGGCGGGACAGGCAGAGTTAGCTGGGTTTAGCGCTGTTTCTCTGCGCTGGCCCGTCTGATTCCTGACCAAAGATCCTATAGCGGAGGATCTTTGCTGCCGACCTCTCTGGCCACCCGCGGGGGGGGGGGGGGTACTCGGGAGGGGACGGGACAGCGCCGGAGACCCGGCCAGGACCAATCGATCCTGGCTGCCGATCTGCCCGAAGATCTTAGAGCGGAGCATCTAAGATCTTTGGATCCGCCTGGTCTGTGCCACGTCTCCCTCCTCCAATCACCGCACTCTATCCTCAGTCCCCCCCCCCCCACGTCTCCCTCCTCCAATCATCGCGCTGAATCATGTCCCGCCCCCATTGCCTGCTGACCAACGTCTCTCTCGTCCAATCGGCGCCCTCGATCATCAGTCCCACCCCCACTGTCTCGCGGAAAGCGGAGATTTCACCGGGTTTTAAAATCCGGTTTACAAAAACGTGGGGGGGGGGGATGTCCCCCACCTCTCAAAACATGGAGGGGACGTGTCCCCTCTGGCCCCCCCCCCCGGGTTTTCCGCCCCTGCCCCCATTACAGGGAAGAAGTGGAGACTTTGGAGAGGGTGCGGAGGAGGTTGACCAGAATGCTGCCTGGATTAGAGTGTATTAGTTATAAGGTTGGACAGACCTGCATTGTAGACAGTCAGAATCATTTTCCCAGGATGGGGAAAAAAGCAAATAATAGAGGGCATGGCTTTAAGGCGAGAGGGGCAACGTTTAAAGGGGATGTCTGGGGCAGGTTTTTTACACAGAGGATGGTGGGTGCCTGGAACATTTAAAAGACTTTTGGATATCCAGGGAATGGAGTGATATGGGTTATGTGCAGGTAGATAAGTGATGGTCTTGGCATTGTGTTCAGCACAGACTTTGTGGGCCGAAGGGCCTGCAGTCGTGTTGTACTGTTCAAAATTCTCTGTTCTATGCTCTATGTTCTATGATCGACTCGACTAAGAGGGACCCGTTGGGTCCCATCCCCTTAACGCGCGGTTGCGGGGGGGCGCAGCCTATGGCGCCACGCACACACTAACCACTCCCCACATGCACACTAACTACCCCCCACACACACTAACCACTCCCCACATGCACACTAACTACCCCCCACACACACTAACCACCCCCTTTGATATTAAATTAATATTAGTCATTGGCTCCTTTGAGAGCCAATGAATAATTGGGAGAGGTGAGGGGGAGAGGGGATGGAGGGGAAGGGGTGGGGGGGAGGGGAGGGAGGGTGGGGAAGAGGGGGGGGGAGGGGGGAAGAGGGGAGGGACAGAGAGAGGAGGGAGAGAGAGGAGAGGGAGAGAGGAGGGGGGAGAGGGGGGTTAGGGGGAGAGTGGGGGAGAGGAGGGGAGAGAGATGAGGGTAGAGGGAGAGTGGGGGAGAGGAGGGAGAGAGAGAGGGGGAGAGAGAGGGGGTGAGAGAGAGGAGAGGGAGAGAGGAGGGGGGAGAGAGAGGAGGGGGGGAGAGAGGAGGGGGGGAGAGAGGAGAGGGAGAGAGGAGGGGGGAGAGAGAGGAGGGGGGGAGAGAGAGGAGAGGGGAGAGACAGCTCAGGGGGGCGACAGCTCGCGGCCCGGGGACTGCTCGCAGGGGGTTGGCAGCTCGCCGCCCGGGTCAGCTCGCGGGGGGCGGCAGCCTGCGTGGGGGGGACGTCACTTGCAACGCAGACGCAGCACTCCGAGCCTGCAGCACTCAGAGCCCGCAGCACGCTGAGCCATTGTGACCGTCATCAGCCAAAGCCGCTCGGTTTCTATTTTCAAAGACATTTCAGATTTGTGAACAATTTCATAAATAACTCGAGAAATAAAGAATGAATTTTTCAGATAAGACAATTTTGGACTCCACGGGATAAAACTCTACAGGAATATGTAAAAATGTTCCCGTTCGCGCGTCGTTTTTTCGAGTAAATGTGATCACACACAAACAAATAAATACACACACACACATCCAAGATCAGAGTTTTACAGTTAAAATGATGTTCTAAGTTCTATGTTCCATGATCTATGTTCTATGATCTATGTTCTATGTTCTATGTTCTAAGATCTATGTTCTATGTCTGGGAGAAATTTGACCACACCTGATTGTTCTGAAAGTCGTAATCCAACGAAAATTGAAGTTTCCCCAGCTTCTCCTCCTCTTTCTCTTCTTCCATCCCCTCCTCCGTTAGACCTGTCTCTGCGTCATCGTCTTCTTCCTTCAAAGCCTGCAGGTAGGACAGACACACTGTGATGCAATGCTTGTTCCCATTGACCAGGACTTACAGGTGGGCAGGTCACATCAGACCCGACCAACACCACTACAAGCAGCAAGTGTTGACTTAGTCTGCATCAGCTCCGACATAAAGCAGGGCTTCCTAATCACACCCCAGCGAAGTGGCTTCAGAACCGGCCATTAATTTGTGTCAAGTGCACAATCTCGCAGGCAAACATTTTACACTTGCAAACTTGACCTAAAGCTCATAGATAAATGAGGAGCCAGTGGTGATATCTCGATACGAAGTTGTAACTACAACATGCTTGAACAGGCAGGACCATATCAATATACAGTATATCACAACTGAATCCAGCAATGCATGCAATATAACTAACATTAGACTTGCATAAGACTTTAATGTCTATTGCAACCCCCACCACCCTCTCCAAAACCGTGGGCCAAATAGGCTTCACATGACAAGGCTTTCATTTTGGGTATTTTATTAATATTTGTACTTAGAGAGAGCAGGAACATGCCATTGATAGTTTCCTGAGCAAAGCATGGATTGATCCCAACACAACTTGAGAACTCTTAGCTTGAAACCAACGAGATTTTCGGATAATGGATAGATTTCACTCAAAGCATTTCACTGTACCTAGGTACATGTGACAGTGAAGTTTCATTGAATCATAAACTTTATCTTGAATGGGATTTTACAAAACAGATCACAGTTTATGTTGGAATATAATGACCGGGCAATTTTGGAGTCAGGGGATAGACGGTGATCTTTCTTGATCTCATTTGGACCATCTCGGACCTCACTTGGGATATCATGGACTATTCATCTTTTGGGTGGCGTGTTAAGTTGAGGCCCTTTCCCCTCTGTCAAGTGGATGTGAAAGATCCTGCGGCACTATTTCAAAGAAAGTTTGGTTAGTCCGCATTTGGAGTCCGTTTGGCTAGTCCGCCCCGTTACAGTAAGGATGTGGAGACTTTGGGGAGGATGCAGGAGAAGTTCACCAGAATGATGCCTAGATCAAGAGCCATAAAGAGAGGTTGGACAAACTTGGGGATCATTTTCTCTGGAGGTTGTGGTTGAGGGGAGACCTGATAGAAGTTTATAAAATTATGAGAGGCATAGATAGGGTAGACAGTCAGTACCTTTTTCCTGACTAGTCAGAACCTACTTTATGCCATCTAGTAAATGCCAAATACTAGCCGACTTTGCAGGCTGGTATCTCGGTCCCCTGGTGGCCTAAGTAGACCGTTCCTGTACCGTTAGACACCTCTTGGAGGCCGTGACCTCTGTTGGTCCAGCAAAACAGATAATCCAGAAAGGCTCTGGAACCAAGGGTGTTGGAAGATCGGTGGTGTGCCTGTATTTGATAACAGTGACCTGTGGGCTAGAGACTTGATGATGGATTCATACAGCATGGAAACACGCCCTTCAACCTACTGAGTCCATGCTGGCCATCAACCATTCATTTACACCAATTCTGCACTACTTCCATTTTATTCTCCCCACATTCCCATCAATTCCCGCCAGATTCTACCACCCACCCACACACACACAGGCCAATTTACCCTTCAAACTACATGTCTTTGGTATTGGGAGGTTGGGAAGCTCTATTCCGACTGGCTCATTTAAAATGGACTCCCCTTGCGTTATAAACCTTCGGTGATAATGTGATCTTTAGTATATTCAGCTTCACCCGATCATAAACAAAGTAAAATGAGACTTGGTTATGGGTTCTTGGCCAAAACGTGCTTAAATATACAATAGAGGCACAGCGGTAGAGTTGCTGCCTCACGGCGCCAGAGACCTGACTTTAATCCTGAAGACTGGAGCTGTCTGTGTGGAGTTTGTACGTTCTCCCTGTGACCGTGTGGGTTTTCTCCGGGTGCTCTAGTTTCCTCGCACATTTCGAAGACATGTAGGTCTGTAGGTTGATTGGCTTCTGTAAACTATCCCTAGAGTGTAGGATAGAACTAATGTACGGGGTGATTGTTGGTTAGTGTGGACTCGGTGGACCGAAAGGCGGGATTCCACGCTGTATCACCAACTGAACTAAAAGGAGCACAAGAGGTCTTGTAAATCTAGATCAATTTTGCACTGGGTTTCAGATTCATCATCTTTGCTCCTGCCGTGATGGTGAAATATTGAGTAAAAGGACCATTATTCTTCAAATCAAAGTTGGTTTAGCTCCACAGTGTGCAAGAAGAGTCAGCTATCTTACTGGAGGAAACAAGGCGGAGAGGTCTAGGCAACCAAACAACAAGAGAAACCTACCCCAGTGGACAGTCCAGAAATAGTCATGAGACACAACACAGATGAAGAAGGGCATAGAAGGAAGAAACACAAATTATAACAACCACACACAAACAGTAACGGGAGAAACTCGGCAAACACCGATCATGGATCACAATTAAAAACAACAGAACATTATACAATTCACCAATAGTTATCACACATTCTTCTCTACATTCTTGCTACAAAATAGTGATGTATAGTCATAGATAGTTTACTGAACTGTAATGTAAAGTATAGTAGCGTGTACTTTACTGGACTGCAATGTAATGTAATGTATAGTTTATCGAACTGTAATGTAATGTATAGTGTATTAAACTGTAATGTAAATGTAGGCCAATGTGTAGTTTACTGAACTGTAATGTAACGATTAGTAATGTATAGTTCACTGTACTTGAATGTAATGATGTATAGTAATGTATGGTTTACCGAACGGTGATGTAATGTATAGTTTACTGAATGGTAATCCAATGTGCAGTAATATATAGCTTACTGGACTGTAATGTAATGTGTAGCTTTTCACTATACCTCGCTACATGTGACAATAAACTAAACTAAAACTAAAACTAGTTTACAGAACTGTTATATAATGTATAGCAATGTATACTTTACTGAACTAAATGCAAAAAAAGAATTTCACTGTACCTCTGAACCTGTGATAACAAAAAAACATTTAACCATTGAAATACATTACAATTTTTCAGAGATATTTGTAAATTCAACACGTCACTCATTACAAGTTAAAATATAAATATTTGCACAGTCTATTGTGAGTTCTCCTGGTCACATCACAATGCAGATATAATTGGGTCAAAGGTTCTGCAAAATGACTTGTTAAGTACAATTTTCAATGGTTGGTCGGCAGTGCAGAGAGTTAGTAACATCGAATTAAAAGCAAATAGAAGAAAGTGAATGGCATGTTGGCCTTTATAACAAGAGGAATCGAATATAGGAGCAAAGATGTCCTGCAGTTGTACAGATCCCTAGTGAGACCACACCTGGAGTATTGTGTGCAGTTTTGGTCCCCTGAATTGAGGAAGGACATTCTTGCTATTGAGGGAGTGCAGCGTAGGTTTACAAGGTTAATTCCCGGGATGACGGGACTGTCATATGCTGAGAGAATGGAGCAGCTGGGCTTGTACACGCTGGAGTTTAGAAGGATGAGAGGATATCTCATTGAAACATATAAGATTGTTAAGGGCTTGGACATGTTAGAGGCAGGAAACATGTTCTCGATGTTGGGGGAGTCCAGAACCAGGGGCCACGGTTTAAGAATAAGAAGTAAGCCATTTAGAATGGAGACGAGGAAACACTTTTTCTCACAGAGAGTGGTGAGTCTGTGGAATTCTCTGCCTCAGAGGGCGGTGGAGGCAGGTTCTCTGGATGCTTTCAAGAGATAGGGCTCTTAAAAATAGCGGAGTCAGGGGATATGGGGAGAAGGCAGGAACGGGGTACTGATTGTCCTGGGCCCAGCACACAGATATAAGCAGCACTGCAGCTTTCTGAGAGGTTTAAAGACATTTGGCACAGAATACTCCCTCAGATGGACAGTATTGCAGCCTGGTACGGCAATGCCAAACCCACAGGAAGGCAAGAGGCTGCAGGGAGTGGTGGACTCAGCCCGGTCTAGCACGGGCACAGCCCTCCCCACCATCGCGAGCATCGACACCAGGCGCTGCCTCATGAAGGCGGCATCTACCATCAAGGATCCCCACCATCCGGGCCGCGCCCTCGTCTCACTGCCACCGTCGGGCAGGAGGTACAGAAACTTGAAGTTCCACACCACCAGTTTCAGGAACGGCTACAACCATCAGGTTCTTGAACAACCCTAATCCTACCTTGACAACAGAGCACTACGGACCTCTTGAACTATCTTGAACTACCACACTATCCATCCCCTCTCAACTTAACACCAGTTCTTAACTCCGTTAGTTATCTTGATTTCCAACGTGAAGAATGAATTACATTTATTTAGCGGCTTTCACGTCCTTGAAATCTCCCAGAGTGCTCTAATGCTGTCACAGTAGGTTTTGACAGGTATTTATTGTTGTAACATAGAAAGTGAGGCAGTCATTCCTTGCGCAATCTCCTGCAAGCCATGATGAGATAATGAGCGGAAAATTAACTTCAGTATCGCCCCTCCCACATTGCGGCACTCCCTAATAAAGATGGTGATATCATTGTATGATTGTATACTTAGTATTGGGGAATATTTGTTCCACTCGTATTATGGTGGTGGGTTTTATTTTGATTTATTTCGTATTGTACATGTTATTGTAAATAATTGAATTAATTATTTTTGGTTAAAAAGAAATTAGTTCTGATGCACCCCCTCAGTACTGCCCCTCCCACAGTGCTGCCTTAGTACTACCCCTCCCACAGTGGCGCAGAGGTAGAGTTGCTGCATTACAGCGCCAGAGGCCCGCGTTCGATCTTGATCTTGGGTGCTGACTGAACAGAGTTTGTATTTTTTCCCTGTGACCGCGTGGGTTTTCTCTGGGTGCTCCGGTCTCCCCCCACACTCCAAAGATATGCGGGGTTTTAGTTTTATTGTCTTTGGAAAACTGTAAAATTGTTGCTAGTGTGTTAGTGAAAGGGGTGATCATTGGTCGGCATGGACTCAGTGGGCCAAAGGGCCTATATCCATGTTATATCTCTAAAGTATCTCTAAAGTCATTGGAGACCCTTGTACTATCTTTAATCGGACTTTACTGGATTTTACCTTGCACCAAGTGTTATTCCCTTTATCCTGTATCTGTACACCATGGATGGCTTGATTGTAATCATGTCTTTCCACTGACTGGATAGCATGCAACAAACAAGCTTTTCACTATACCTCGGCACACGTGACAATAATAAACTAAACTAAACAGAACAAGGTCTCTCCGTCCCTTAGACAAGTAGCTCAGGTGATTCCCGTACGTTACCTGGTCTGTGCCCGACTTTCCCATCTCCTTCACATCTTTCATGGTCATGGCATTCTTTCCCCCCTTCTCCTTTCCCTTCTTCTTGTTCTTCTTCTTCAGCAGGCATTTCTTGCAGACGCAGAAGCAGCAGGTTAGGACGAGCAGTACGGCGACGATGGCGATAGCAACCAAGGCCCATGGCGGCACTGTAACGACAAGATCCACAGGAAGACATGCCACGTCAGAGGGGACAGGGCTGGCCTCTTGACAGCCACAGAACACCAGGCTGATACAGTTCCGTGGGGTCGTGCAGCATGGGAACAGACCCTTTGGCCCACTGAATCCGTGCTGACCACCAAGCACTAATACACACCAATCCCATTGTTTAGTTTAGGTTGGAAGCTCATTAACTATCGGAGCAGAATTAGGCCATTCTGCCCATTGTCTACTCTGCCATTCTCATGGCTGATCTATTTCTCCTCCTCAACCCCATTCTCCTGCTTTCTCCCATAACCCCTGACATCCTTATTAATCAAGAACCTACCAATCTCCACCTTAAAAATATTCATTCACTTGGCCTCCACATCCTTCTGTGGCAATCGAATTCCACAGATTCACCACCCTCTGAATAAAGAAATTCCTCATCTCCTTTTTAAAGGTATGTCCTTTTATTCTGTGGCTGTGCCCTCTGGTCCTAGACTCGCCCATTTATGGAAACATCCTCTCCACATCCACTCCATTCAGGCCTTTCACTATTCAGTAAGTTTCAATGAGTTCTCCCCTCATCCTTCTAAACATCAGCGAGTACAGTGTCAGTGTCAGTCAAATGCTCATCATATGTTAACCCAATCATCCCAGGGATCATTCTTGTAAAAAGTTTAGCTTTGAGATACAGCATGAAAAGAGACCCTTCGGCCCACCGAATCAATGCTGACACCAAGCCCTAATACAGACAGCATGGTGGCGCAGCGGTCGAGTTGCTGCCTTACAGCACTTGCAGCGCCGAGACCCGGGTTCAATCCTGACTATGGGTACTGAATGTATGGAGCTTGTACGTTCTCCCCGTGACCGCATGTGTTTTCTCCGGGATCTTCGGTTTCCTCCCACACTACAAAGACATACAGGTTTGTAGGTTAATTGGCTTGGTGTATGTGTAAATTGTTCCTCGTGTGTGTCGGATAGTGTTGATGTGCGGGGATTGCTGGTCGGCGCGGACTCAGTGGTCCGACGGGCCTGTTTCCGTGCTGAATCTCTATAAACAGACCAATCCTGTACATGTTGCGCTTAGTTGAGCTTAGTTTGGTTTAGTTTAGTTTATTTTTCAGATACAGCATGAGAACAGACCCTTTGACCCATCGAGAACATGCTGCCCATCAAGCACTAATACACACCAATCCTATAGTAATTTTAAGAAACTGCATGGAAAGAGACCCTTCAGCCCACCCAGTCCAGGCCGACCAATGACCACCCATATGGTAGACTAATTTTATCATACACGTTAGGGCCAATCGACAGAGGCCAATTAACCCACAAACATCTTTGGATGTGGGAGCAAACCAGACCACCTGGAGATCACCCACGTTGGGTAATGATGTATCGTCCTTCCACTGACTGGTTAGCATGCAACAAAGAAGCTTTTCAATGTGCACTATACTTTTCACTGTATACGTGACCATAAAGTACACCAGACGACACAGGAGGATGGGGATAGTGGCGTGGAGGGTTGTGCTAGTGTTGTGGGGCAGGTGGAGTTGGTCTGAGAGAGGGAGACCAGGGAGGGAGGGAGGTAACTCAGGGCCACGGGTTATTAAATTATAACTTTGGAGTACAGAGAAACAGATAAACAAGATTGGCTTGTGGACATATTCAGCAATGCCACGATGGATTAGTCTGTTCTTGTGATATTGTGATCAACACTACATTAAGATATTAGCAAATGCCAGTGATGTCAAGGCATGATGGCTTAATCCTGTCTCAGACGTCAAATGTGTAAAGCCAGATCAGTGATAAAGTCTTAGACTAAAAGTTTATTAAAAAAATTAATTTGCAATGCCTATTAAGGGTGTGCGCATGGGTGCATGCATGCATGCATTGTATGTATATTTGTGCATGTATGTGCTGGCATGTGTATGCATGCATCTGTGCATGGTCGTGCTTGAGTTGCATGTGTATGCGTGTTTGTGCGCATGCATTGATATGTAAGTGTATGTATGTTTGTGTGTGAATATGTGCTTCCAATTAGACAGGTACATGGATAGGACAGGCTGGGACAAACTCAGGTGGGTGGGCCTAGTGTAGCTGGGGCATGTTGGTCGGTGTGGGCAAGTTGGGCCGAAGGGCCTGTTTCCACACTCTATGACTATGAGGTGAAAGATTATCAAAGGAAAAGCAGATTTCAGAAGAAACCTGGCATTTAGAGCACCCGAGGTGTAGACTGGGCGGCATGGTGGTGCAGTGGTAGAGTTGCTGCCTTACAGTGCTTGCAGGCTGGAGATCCGGGTTCGATCCCGACTACGGGTGCTGTCGAGTTTGTACGTTCTCCCCGTGACCAGAATGGTGGGTTTTCTCTGAGATCTTTGGTTTCCTCCCACACTCCAAAGACGTACAGGTTTGGAGGTTAATTGGCTTGGTATAAGTGTAAATTGTCCCAAGTTTGTGTAGCATAGCGTTAATGCGCGGGGATCGCTGTTTGGTACGGAATTGGTGGGCTGATTGGCCTGCTTCTGTGCTGTCTAAACCAAACTAGGGGGGAGACAGGGCTGCAAGGATTCTGGACCACGAGGCTGTAATTGTAATCCAAAACTTGGGAGTGTTAGCAACTACAATAAATATATTTAATAAAAGTGATAATTGAGGCCATAACCTTGCTGGTCCCTTCTCTATTCAGTTTTATATCACTTCCCTGCTGCGCATCAATTATTAAGCAGGCTCACATTAACTCCCTTCCCTTTTCTCTCTATAGTCTCCCTCCATGCCTGCAATATCACCCCCTCCTCCCCTGCCTTGGTTTATAACAACCTTAAAAATACATTTGGATAGGTACATGGATAGGAAAGGTGTAGAAAGGAACTGCAGATGCTGTTTATACCGAAGATAGACACAAAGTGCTGGAGTAACTCAGCAGGTCAGAGGAATAGGTGATGTTTTGGATTGGGACCCTACTTCAGACTGAACGTAGAGGAGAGGGAACTGGAGGAGCAGTGAGAGCGGGTCTCACAGAACGCCCGTCTTGGCAAGGAGGAGAACTTCGACAAGGTAGGCATCAGGGCTGTGGAGTCGGTACCCAAAACACCCGATTCCGACTCCTTGATTTCTTGTGCATCCGACTCCTACTCTGACTCCGACTCTGACTCCGACCCCCACTCCGACCCCGACTCCTAGGTATAATAATTCTAATCTGCTATGACAACATTACACAAGATGGCATTTCATAAGAACTACATGAATCATCAGGCTACCTTTTAAACCCATGTCCTTAAAGGTTTGAGTCTATAAGGTTGTAGCTATGCTATTGTGGCTTTTTTATTGTTTATTCTTGAAAAAAAACCATAATGCATTATGCTAAAAGAAAAAAAAACATATAGGACTATGACAACATTAAAATTCCATTGAATTAAATAAAAATTATAAAAGCATTACTCCAAAATTTATTAAACTAAGGCCGCAGGTATGAGCTAAATGGCTAAATTGTGACAAAAAATATTCTCAAGTGCAATAGAATTTAAAACTAAATGCATAGTTAAGTTTGCTACAAAAGTACATACCTAAAATGTATTAATAACTTGTCCTTAGGAACAGAATTGTTTCTGCCAGATCCTCTTCCATTGAAGGCCTTCAATCTGATTTAATTATTTTCAGTGCGGAGAACAATCTCTCCACGCTGACCTGAGTGGGTGGTATGGTTGTTACTATCATAGCTCCGACTCCATAGCCTACTAGGCATACCTTGAGGAGATTTCACAGAGGAGCAGACAAATTGTACGGAAAGGAACTGTAGATACCAAAGATCGACTCAAAAGGGCTGGGGTAACACAGCGGGTCAGGCAGTATCTTTGGAGAAATACCGAAGATAGACAGGAAAAAACAGGCAGGTGGGACTAGTGTAGATGGGGCATCTTGAGATATACAGCGTGGAAACAGGCCCTTTGACCCACTGAGTCCACAGTGGCCATCGATCACGTGTTCAAACTAGTTCTATGTTATCCCAGTTTCACACCCACTCCCTGCACACCAGGGGCAATTTACAAAGGGCCAATTAACCTACAAACCCGCACATCTTTGGGATGTGGGAGGAAACTGGAGTACCCTGAGGAAACTCACAGGGTCATCGGGAGAACGTGCAAACTCCACACGGACAGCACCCCCGAGTCAGGATCGGACCCGGGTCAGACAGTACCTGAGATTAGGTTGGCAGAAAGGTCGGCGTGGGAGTGGGAAGGGGAGTTAAAATGGCTGGCAGATTGGATCGAGAGATGGAGAGTGTTGAGTTACCCTGTCAGCCAGGATATTTAACTCCACTAATCATATTAATCTTGGCCAGAGAACGTCAACTGAAGTACCTCTGCCTAGTTTGTGACTCACTCCCACGAACCACACAACCAGCGCTTCACACACTAAGGCTTCAGTCTCAGTACCGAGTGGTTTGAGTGATGATCCACTTAAGATACTTTGAAGCAAGTGCTTAGTATCTGGAGAGGCTTTTAAAGTGCGGCACGGTCTGTCTGAAGCCACTTTAGGCAGACAGCCGAACGATAGCTTGAGGTCTGGAGATGAAACCAGCCCCATACCACACAGTTGTGCAACGGCTCAGCTCACACTGCACACCATTCACGTTCAGAACACGATGCCCGCCTTAACATCAGCTAATTTCAAGATAGCACCGACATTTATACCTACAAAACATGCTTCCTACAAACCAGGGCGGCACGGTGGCGCAGCGGTAGAGTTGCTGCCTTACGGCGCGAGAGACCCGGTTTTGATCCTTATTATGAGCGTTGTCTGGAATTGAGTTTCTACCTTCTCCCCGTGACCTGTGTTGGTTTTCTCCAGGTGCTCCGGTTTCCCACCACATTCCAAAGACATGCAGGTTTGTAGGTTAATTGGCTTGATAAAATTGTCCCTAGTGCGTGTAGGATAGTGTTAGTGTATGGGGATCACTGGTCGGTGCGGACTTGATGGGCTTGTTTCCACGCTGTATCTCTTAACTAAACTACGCTAAATACTGATTATGCCACCAGCACAATGAAGGACCAGTCTCACTCCCTCTTCTCCCCTCACCCATCAGGCAAGAGGTACAGAAGTGTGAAAACGCACACCTCCAGGTTCAGGGACAGTTTCTTCCCAGCTGGTGTCAGGCAACTGAACCGTCTTTATTCTCTGGAGCGCAGAAGGTTAAGGGGGGACTTGATAGAGGTCTTTAAAATGATGAGAGGGATAGACAGAGTTGATGTGATCAAGCTTTTCCCTTTGAGAATAGGGAAGATTCAAACCAGAGGACATGACTTCAGAATTAAGGGACAGAAGTTTAGGGGTAACATGAGGGGGAACTTCTTTACTCAGAGAGTGGTAGCGGTGTGGAATGAGCTTCCAGTGGAAGTGGTGGCGGCAGGTTCGTTGGTATCATTTAAGAATAAATTGGATAGGCATATGGATGAGAAGGGAATGGAGGGTTATGGTATGAGTGCAGGCAGGTGGGATTAAGGGAAAAAAAAAAATTGTTCGGCGCGGACTTGTAGGGCCGAGATGGCCTGTTTCCGTGCTGTAATTGTTATATGGTTATATGGTTATATGGTCTTATCAACAAGTAGGGATCAGTCCTGAGCTATCATCTACCTCATTAGAGACCCTCAGACTATCTCTAATTGGACGTTACCTTGTACTAAACGTTATACCCTTAATCCTGTATCTGAACCCAGAGGACAGCTCAATTGTAATCATGTATTGTCTTTCCACTGACTGGTCAACACACAACAAAAAGATTTCAACTGTAACTTGGTATACGTGACAATAAACGAAACGAAACGAAACTAACACAAGCTAATTTCAAGATAGCATCCAACATTTATACCTACAATACATCCTACCTACAAACTCACCCGCTTCTCCCCTCCCTTTCACCCCCTTCCCTGTGCCCCACCTGCGCTCGCTACCCTTTCTAACCTCCACCTCCCCTTTCCACTAACATTCCTTCCTCTGGCTTCACAATTCACGCCTCTTTAGAGGGATGTGAAAAAAGATAAAAACTGAAGGAACGCAGGGGCCTTGTTCCTTCTCAAATAAATTAAGAACATAAAACAGTACAGCACAGGAACAGGCCCTTTGGTTCACAATGTCTGGGACGACCATGATGCCAAGTTAAACTGATCCCCTCTGTCTGCACATAATGTATATCTCTGCATTCTCGACTTATTCCATTGCCTTTTGGCCCCAGTGTATAAGATCAATTGTCAGGTCAAGGCCGCAGCCTTGCAACTGGTACCATGTAGTCCAGTTCAACCTGTGGGACGTGCTCATCCTTCATGGAAAGTCTGCTTTGGCGGACCAGGCGGAAGAGATCTTTATGAGCCGACGGCGGGAAAGGTGAAGCAGCAACGCCCTGTGGAATGCCAAGGGCTAGACAGAGCACTGAAGCAAACATGGCCATCCACAGCAACCAAGATGTTGCCAGCAGTGATGATTCTTCATACCACTGGACTCTGACTTGTGCGGCCGAGAGGGTGGGGTTGTTACAGTGCAACGGCTTCCCCACCTTCAACTCATTCACGCACAGGTTTTTGTGCAGCCCTCTTCTATTGAGACTTCACAACCTGCCATTGACGTTACCGACGGGCCACCGCCATAAGATCAAGAACAAAATCATCAAAAGAACATTGGTGATTGGCGCACACATTTTCACACAGAGGGTGGTGGGTGCCCGGAACACGCTGCCTGGAGTGGTGGTGGAGGCTGATACAATGGGGGTATTTAAGAGGCTTTTGGATAGGCACATGTATATTCAGGGAATATTGATCATGTGCAGCCGGTTACGAAGGGTCTGAAGAAGGGTCTCGACCCGAAACATCACCCATTCCTTCTATCCAGAGATGCTGCCAGTCCCGCTGAGTTGCTCCAGCATTTTGTGTCTATCTTCAGCCAGATAAGAGCTGACAGTACTTACATTGTGGGCCGAAGGGCCTGTTCCAGTGCTAAAGATAGACACAAAATGCTGGAGTAACTCCATGGATCAGGCAGCATCTCTGGTGAAAATGGCTCGGTGACGTTTCGGGTCTGAAATGTCCATTTTCTCCAGAGTTGCTGCCTGACCCACCGAGTTACTCCAGCATTTTGTGTCTATCTTTGGTATAAACCAGCACATGCAGTTTGTTTTTATTACATCTGTTCCTGGTCTGCAGTGTTCTATGTTCTTTGTTTATTAGTTAAATGTTTTAAATTCATGGTAAGTCCCCTCCCCCCCAATATTAGCTCTGTAATTTCAGAATTCCCTTTCTAACCTCTCCCCCCTCCCCCCTCCCTCTCCTGAAATCCTACCTCTTTGACCAAATTTACCTAACTTTGTTCATCTAATACTTCCTCGTGAGATCATCACTGCTGCAAAGTGCCTTGGGACATTTTGCAATGTTAAGTGCGCTGTTTAAATGCAACTTATAACTTAGAAACTGCAGGTAGGAAGAGATTTCTCAACAAGGTAATTTCAACAAATGTTAAGGTAATAGGTCTCTGAAATTGCTTTGGTCTTAAAGACGAAAGTTGAAATTAGTTTGTCAGTCTCCTCCACCGGGGAACCTTTCAAACTCTTGACACTGTTCAGAAGTTGCTGTTAGTTCACAAATTCATGTTCATAAGTGATATGAACAGAATTAGGCCATTCGGCCCATCATGTCCACTCCGTCATCCAATCGTGGCTGACCCATCTTTCCCTCCTAACCCCATTCTCCTGCTTTCTCCCCATAACCCCTGACACCCGTACTAATCAAGAATCTATCTATCTCTGCCTCGGTGAAAGACGCTCTTTGGTCGGCCCGAAACATGTTGACCTCCCAGGAGAGCGGGATGTCCGTCGGGGAATGTTGCCGACTGGCCCGCTACAGACTGCAGGAGTACGTGCTGAGGGATGCACTGAAGCTCGGTGCAGCCAACGCCAAGGCTCTGTGGGGGAAGAACCACAGTCTAGGGTCCTCCCACTGCTGAACTTTGGGGGGGCAGAGTGTGGTGGAGATGCACCTCAAACAAGGGAAGGGATATCACCCCGGGGGGGCCACATAAAACGATGTTTTGTTTAAAGGCAGGTGCGAACACAACTGAGTATTGCACTAGTGAATGTATAGTCGATTAGAACGTCTACATTGTGACATCGGACAGCACAGTGGCACAGCGGTAGAGGTGCTGGTAGAGGGCCAGGGACCTGGATTACATCCTGACTACAGGTGCTGATAAACCTCTACTCACGTGGAATCTTGTTCAGCTCGTTCATGAACTTCTCCTTCACCTTCGTGAACCCATCTTGCTTGTCCCCTTCTGGACTGGCCGCTGCCTCCGTGGCATTGGCCACTTGCGTGGGCACTGTCTCCGTGGTCGGTGGAGCTGCCAAGGCCTCGTGGTGTCCTTCAGAGAGCTTCATCCCCGTCCTGGCAAAGGGCAGAAGAAGATTAAGAAGAAGGTTATCATTTCTGGTCGCGCCCCCTTACAAGAAGGACGTGGAGGCGTTTAGATAAGTCGAGCTGGAAAGGGTGTAGCAACGATTTACGAGGATGTTGCCAGGACTCGAGGCCCTCAGCTATCGGGAGTGGTTCAGCAGGCTAGGACACTATTCCTTGGAGAGCACGAGGATGAGAGGTGATCTTATAGAGGTGTACAAAATCATGAGAGGAATAGATCGGGTAAACACACAGAATCTCTTGCCCAGAGTAGGGGAATCGAGAACCAGCGGACATAGCTTTAAGGTGAGGGGATTTAACAAGAACCTCAGGGGTAACTATTTTACACAAAAGGTGGTGGGTGTATGGAACGAGCTGCGAGAGGAGGTAGTTGAGGCTGGTACTATCGCAATGTTTAAGAAACATTTGGACAGGTACATGGATAGGATAGGTTTAGAGGGAAATGGGCCAAATGTAGGTAGGTGGGACTAGTGTAGATGGGGCATGTTGGTCGGTGTGGGACTAGTGTAGATGGGGCATGTTGGTCGGTGTGGGCAGGTTGGGTCGAAGGGCCTGTTTCAGTACGGCTGAAGGGCACTGTATGACTCCATGGATATTGATCACTTGCAGACAGAGGAGATTAACTTCAATTGGCATCATGTTCAGTGCAGCTATTGTGGGGTGATGGGCTTGTTCCTGTGCTGTACTGTTCTATGTTCATAAGCATGTTATTTCACACAATATTAAAAACACATGGATAAGAGCAGTTCCCTTCTGCCTCTTAAAAGACTTTCAGACAGATGTATGGATAGGGATCAAAGTAAGACATGAGTTATTTAAGAGGGATCTCATGGTGCAGAGGAGGCCTACCAGAATGTTGGATTAGAGAATATTAGGTACAGGGAGAGGTTGGACAGGCTTGAATTGTTTTCTCTGGAATGCCGGAGGTTGCGGGGAGACCTGATAGAAGTATATAAAATGATGACAGCCATAGATAGGGTAGACAGTCAGAACCCTTTTCCCAGGGTGGAAAACGTTAGTATTTTAGATTAATTTAGTTGAGTTTAGTGTATTGTCATGTGTACCACGGTACAGTGAAAAGATATTATTGCATGCTAACCAGTCAGCGGAGAGACTATACATTACTACAATCAAGCCGTCCACAGTGCACAGATATATGATAACGGGAATAACATTTGGTGCAAGATAAAGTCCAGTAAAGTCCAATTACAGATAGACCGAGGGTCTCAAATGAGGTAGATGATAGCTCAGGACCGCTCTCTAGTTGTTGATAGGATGGTTCGGTTGCCCGATAACAGCTGAGAGGAGAGTGTCCCTGAATCTGGAGGTGTGCGTTTTTACATGCATACCTCCAGAGGGCATAGTTTTAAGCTGAGAAGCAAAGTTTACAGTGGATGTGCAGGGAGAGTTTTTTTGCGCAGAGGATGGTGGGTGACTGGAATGTGCTGGTGGTTGAAGCAGATAGGATAGTAGCGTTTAAGAGATTTTAGGATTGGAGCAGGGATATTTAGGAAATGGAGGGATATAAACTAGATGAAGGTAGATAAGAGGGTGGCACGGTGGCGCAGCAGTAGAGTTGCTGCCTCACAGCACCAGAGACCCGGGTTCGATCTTGACTACGGGTGCTGTCTGTACGGAGTTTGTACATTCTCCCCGTGACGTGCGTGGGTTTTCTCCAGGTGCTCCTGTTTCTTCCCAACTCCAAAGACGTACAGGTTTATAGGTTAATTGGCTTTTGTAAAATTGTAAATTGTCCCTAGTATGTGTAGGATAGTGCTCTTGTACAGGGATTGCTGGGCTCGGTGGACCGAGGGGCCAGTTTCCGAGGGGCCAGTATCTCCAAACTAAACTAAATAAGAGATTGCCTTGTCATCATGTTCATTGTGGGCTGAAGGGCCTGTTCTTGCGCTGAACTGTTGGAAATCTAGACGATGTGTGAGCGTGTTGTCACGTGCGTTCCTACCTATATCTCTTCCTCCAGCAGCTTAAATTATGCATCACGACATCTTAGTTCATGTTATTTCAAACAATATTAGTGACGCGCGGATAAGCACAGATCCTTTCTGACTCTTAAAAGACTTTTGGACAGATGCATGGATAGCAAGAGGGGGGGTTTAAGATGAGATGGGAAAGATTTATGGGACCTCAGGGACAATTTGTAGGCCAAATGCTGGCAAATGGGACTAGCCCCGTCTACCAATTTGGTTTGACAAGGTGGGCTCCTACAAGGAATGTGTACCTACAATGAATGGGAGGGGGTGGTTATAAATTGTTGCAATTCCAGGCTGTGGAAGATGTCCAGGGTAAGATTGAGTACAAGGGTGTAAAGTATAAGTTGGACAAGTCAAGTTACTGGCCTGACGTACTGGCATCAAGCTGCAATGAGTGGCAACATGTGTTTAATGAACATTTATGATTCAACCAAGTCCCCGTGTCTTCCCTATCTGTTTTTATCGGTTAGCTTTTTATCTTTATTTTAAAGTGAATTCAAACCTTTTTTTCATTTCGCCGTTACTTTTTAATCCAGCCTGTGCATTGGTGAAGTAACATTATCCATTTTACATTTTGTTTTAGTTTTAGTTTTAAAGATACTGCATGGAAACAGGCCCTTCGGCCCACTCAGTCCATGCTGACCAGCATAAAACTAGTTCTATCCTACACACTATGGACAATTTACAGAATCCAATGAATTGACCAACCTGTCTTTGGAGTGTGGGTGGAAACTGGAGCACCTGGAGGAAACCTACATTGTCACAGGGAGAACGTACAAACTCCATACAAATTTGAGGAAGGACATTCTTGCAATTGAGGGAGTGCAGTGTAGGCTTCCAAGGTTAATTCCCAGGATGGTGGGACTGTCATATGCTAACAGAATGGAGCGGCTGGGCTTGTATACTCTGGAATTTAGAAGAATGAGAGGGGATCTTATGAAAAAAAATAAGATTATTAAGGGAATGGACATGCTAGAGGCAGGAAACATGTTCCCGATGTTGGGGGAGTCCAGAACCAGGGGCCACAGTTTAAGAATAAGGGGTGGGCAATTTAGAACGGAGATGAGGAACAAGTTTTTCACACAGAGGGTTGTGAATCTGTGGAATTTTCTGCCAGACGGCAGTGGAGGCCAATTCTCTGGATGCTTTCAAGAGAGTTAGATAGAGGTCTTAAAGATAGCGGAATAAAAGGACACGGTGAGAAGCCAGGAACGGGGTACTGATTGTGGATGATCTGCCATGATCACAGTGAATGGCGGTGCTGGCTCGAAGGGCCGAATGGCCTACTCCCGCACCTATTGTCTATTGTCTATTGTCACCCGTAGTCAGGATCGAACCCAGGTCTCTGGCTCTGTTTGGTAGTAACTCTACCCCTGCGCCACTGTGCTGCCAACTGCAGTTTCCAGAGTGATAGAGTGATACTGCAGCCCTTTGGCCCAACTCCTCCATGCCGACCAAGGTGCCCCATCTAAGCTAGTCCCACCTGCCTGCATTTAGTCCATACCTCTCTAAACCTTTCCTATCCATTTACCTGTCCAAGTATATTTTAAATGTTGTTCCTGTACCTTGCCTCAACTACCTCATCTGGCAACTCGTTCCACATATCCACCACCCTCTGAGTGAAAAAGTTGCCCCTTGGGCTCCTTTTACATTTTTCCCCTCTCACCTTAAACCCGTGCCCTCGGGCTTTTAATTCCCCTACCCTGGGTGAATAACTTTATGCACCCCCACCCTACCTATTCAGTTGATGATTTTATACACCTCTGTAAGATCACCCCTCAGCCTCCTGCACGGAAGAATAAAGTCCGAGCGACATCGTCGTAAATCTTCAACATTTTGTAGATTTTCATTTGATTTCAAGACACTTTTGCACTCTGCGTTTACCGGGAAACAATGATGCTCTGACTGATGACAGAATTAATGCGAGCTGAGCCACAATCGACCAGCCTCACTGATCAAGACAACATGTCCATTAGCTAATCAGATTTCAACCTTTGGTGATATTGGATTGTATTCTTGCCCTGATACAAATGGCATTACATTTCTCTTTGACTCCCGCTTTCCTGCCCTAATTTGATTGTTGCAAATGAGTGGCCCAAGATGACTGTTCTATTTAACATGAGCCAGATGTTCCATGCATTCGCATCTTAACAAACGGCACGGTAGCGTTGCAGCCTTACAGCGCCAGAGACCCGGCTTCCATCCTGACCTCGAGTGCAGTCTGTATGGAGTTTGCACATTCTCCCTATGACCATGTGGGTTTTCTCTGAGTGCTCCGGTTTTCACCCAAATTCCAAAGACGTGCAGGTTTGTAGGTTAATTGGCTTCTGTAAGTTGTCCCTAGTGTAGGATAGAACTAGTGGATGGGTGATCATTGGTCGGCGCGGACTCGGTGGACTAAAGGGCCTGTTTCTACGCTGTATCTCTAAACTAAACTAAACCACACAACACTGCTGAGAACTATATCCTGCACTCTGTATCTCCCCCTTTCCTCTATCGTACTTGAGTTTGAACAGTTTGTATTGATGTATGTGTAGGAAGGAACTGCAAATGCTGGTTTATACTGAAGATAGACTCAGAGTGCTGGAGTAACTCAGCGGGGCAGGCAGCATCCCTGGAGAAAAAGAATAAGTGACGTTTTGGATCAGAACGCTTCTTCAGACTTGATGCATGGCATATCCGATCTAATCGGATAGCCTGCAAAACAAAGGTTTTCGCTGTACCTCGGTACACGTGACAACAATAAACCTCGACCCGAACCTAAACCCATTCATAAACAAAATGTCCTCGCTTTGGCAATCCGCCAAGTTGTACTCATCAATAAACTTTCGGGTTTAAGGGCTAAATCACCCAGAGAGGGTGAGATTCCCTAATCCGACCTCATAAACAAATGATTGCTGAAGGTTTTATGTTCCAGCGGTTCAAACAAGCAATACCTTGTCTCTCCGTAAACATTTGAGCGCCGAAAGAAAGCTGAAACTGGGTCAGGTTGTAACTGCTCCTTATCACTTGGGTCTTTCAAGCAGAAAATGATCACTTCACATCATGTCCTCGGTAGACTCTGCAGGCTGGCTGGACAACTAAACACTCATTAGAAGCTCCGATGGACCATAAAATACCCAGATATGTTTTCCAAATATCTTCTGCTTGCACCTACTGATCCAATGGAGGAAGATTCAGAATCCTTCAGGTGTATAATGAGCCATTCGGGAAACCAAAAAGGCTCCTTCCCTGCGAGAAATAAGGCATGGGAGATGCTCTCTTGAATTTTCTGGCGTGTAGCCTACCTACGAGAGTCAAACTCATTTGGGCCATGTTTGTTGTGACTGCATCCCCTTCTGGGCTCTGCCACATAGAACATAGAACAGTACAACGCAGGACTGTACGTCGACCCACAATGTTTGCTCCGAACGTGATGCCAAGTTAAACTAATTTCCTCTGCCTGCATGGGATGACAGATGGCACAATGGGCTAAGTGTTCGGCTGGCAACCGGAAGGTAGCCGGTTCGAATCCCGCTTGGAGTGCATACTGTCGTTGTGTCCTTGGGCAAGACACTTCACCCACCTTTTCCTGTGTGTGAATGTGTGTAAATGTGTGTGAGTGATGGTCGGAGGGGCCGTAGGCGCAGATTGGCAGCCACGCTTCCGTCAGTCTGCCCCAGGGCAGCTGTGGCTACAGAAGTAGCTTACCACCACCGAGTGTGACTGAGGAGTGAATGAATAATGTGATGTAAAGCGCCTTGAGTATTAGAAAGGCGCTATATAAATCCCATCCATTATTATTATTATTATCCCTCCATTCCCTGCATATCAATGTTCCGATCTTAAACGCCACCATCAAATCTGCCTCCACCACCACCCCTGGCAACGCATTCCCAGACACCCACCACCCTCTGTGTAAAAAACATGCCCCGCACATCTCCTTTAGATTTTCTCTCACTCTCCTTAAAAAAAGCTGGGGTGGCACAGTGGCGTAGAGGGTGGGGCTGGTACCTCTTCGTGTCAGAGACCCGGTTATAAACCAGACCTCTGGCATTGTCTGTGTGGAGTTTGCACGTTCTCCCTGTGACCATGTGGATTTCCTCCGGGTGCTCCGGTTTCCTCCCACATCCCAAAGACATGTGTGTTTGTAGGTTAACTGGCCCTCTGTAAATTGCCTCTGGCGTGTAGGGAATGGATGAGATATTGGGATAATGTAGAACTAGTGGGGAACCGGGTGATCGATGGTCGCCGTAATCTTGGCGGCTGATAGCCTGTTTCCATGATGCGTCTCCAAACTGGGGGGTCACGGCAGCACAGCGGTAGAGTTGCTGCCTTACAGCACTTGCAGCTTGAAGAGACCCGGGTTCGACCCAGACTACGGGTGCTGTTTGCACGGAGTTTGTACATGTGGGTTTTCTCCGGGATCATCCGTTTCCTCCCACACTCCAAAGTTGTCTCTAGTGTGTGTAGGATAGTGCGGAGATCGATGGTCGGCGTGGACTCGGTGGACCAAAGGGCCTGCTTCCGCGCAGTATCTCTAAACTAAACTAAACTAATCTGTGCCCTATCGTCTTTGACTTCTCTACCTTGGCAAAAAAGGTTCTGACTGTCCACCCTATCTATGCCTCTCAATTTTATACACATCTATCAGGTCTCCCCTCAACCTTCGATGCTCCAGAGAACACAATCCAAGTCGATCTGACTTCTCCCATTTGCTGATACCCTCCAGCACAGGCATCAGTCTGGTAAACCTTCTCGTCACCAAAGCCTCCACTGCTTCCTCTAATGGGGTGACCAGAACAGCACACAATACTCAATGGTTCAATTATTAGGTTGTATAGACTTGGATGGTTTTCTCTGGAATGTCAGTGGTTGAGGGGAGACTTGGCAGAAGGATATAAAACTATGCGAGGCATAAGGGCCCATATCTGTACTATACTGTTCTCCAGTATGTTCTATGACTATTCAGTGCCTCGAGAGTTAATTGTGCCAGGTTTAATAAACATACTGACTTAAAAGCCCAATTCTCTAGACTCTCCGGGGGATTCACCAAGGGTACAGTTGTAATGCATGAACCGCAGTAATAGAGTATTGACTACCACAGTACAGAGATGGTACACTGTGACTGATTAAATCTTTCAAGTAGATCGGATATTATTTACATAGCACTAATGCTCTGTAAACATAACTGCAAACTCTTGTAACTTGAAACTTATGGGTTTGGTCACTGAAAAGAAGACTCGGAGTGCGCGAGAAACTGGGGGGAAAATAGTGCATAAACTAACTGAATATTTTAGTAAACAATAAATAATTACGTTCCCAAGATAGAGATGCCATAGAACCCTCCTTCAGACTGATTGTAGTAGGGATGATGGTAGAATTGGCTGAAGGGCACGTTTCATGCTGTATTGACACAGGGCCAATTAACCTAAAAAAAAACACGTGATGTTTTTGGGATGCAGTAGGAAACTGGAGCCCAGAGGAAACTCATGGAGAACAGGAAGAACGTGCAAACTCCACACAGACAGCACCGAAGGTCAAGGTTAAACCCAGGCCTCTGGAGCTGTGAGGCAGCAACTCTACCAGCTGTGCTGTACAGTATCTTAAAATGCTAGACTCCAAAACTCTAAATTTAATTTTATTTTATCATCATCGAAGACACACACCATAGAACATAAAGCCATGCTCCCAGGGATTTAATATTTACATCCTGGGAAAAAGATTCTGACTGTCCACCCAATTTCTAACTTTTTATATGTTTACATGGTAGGCCCAAGGGAGTGTTGTTGTGTTATATTGTTCTATGTTATATGTTCTATATTCTATGTTCTATGTTTTACTCAACTTTAAGCTGATATCGGGCTTATAATCATGCTAATCAGATTGCATTAAAAATTCTGCCTTGACAAAGAAAGCCTCTTTAAGTAATCAGATCACAGTGAATCTTTATAAAGACCAGGGCAGTTCAGTGGCGCCTGCTGGTAGAGCCACTGCCTCACAGTGCCAGAGACCTGGGTTCAATCCGGACCTCGGCTGCTGTCCGTGTGGAGTTTGCACGTTCTCCCTGTGACCGCGTGGGTTTCCACCAGATGCTCTGGTTTTCTCCTGCACCGCAAAGATGGGTTTGTAGGTTTTATTGGCCCTCTGTAAATTGTTCCTGGTGTGCAGGGAGTGTATGTGTGGGCGGGATAACAGAACTAGTGTGAATGGGTCAGTGTGGACTTGGTGGGCCGAAGGGCCAGTTCCCAGGCTGTATCTCTGTCAGTAAACTAAAACTGAAACCAGGAGGCAATAGTGGTGGAAAGAAATATACATTCCCATGGTGCCTCATGCAAACCAGCCAATGAAATCTTTCATAGGTGCAGTCACTGTAGTTGTTTGGGAAAGGCAGCATTTGATTGGCGCACAACAAGATCCCACAAGCAACATTGTGATTGGTTTCAAGTTAAACTCTTTCTCATGATAGTGATCTTTACTCAGAGGGTGGTGAATCTGTGGAATTCATTGCCAGAGATGGCTGTGGAGGCCAAGACATTGGGTATTTTTAAAGTGGAGATTGACAGCTTCTTGATTAGTAAGGGCATCAAAGGTAATGGGGCGAAGGCAGGAGAATGGGGTTGAGAGGGAAAGATAGATTAGCAGTGATCGAATGGCGTAGTAGACTCGAAGGGCCGAATAGCCCAATTCTGCTCCTATTACTTATGATTGAGGAATATATATACGGGTATTGTGCCAAGCAGAATCTACATGCTTGTTTTTAGATAATCCCTTGTGAGATAAAAAGGACACAGAGTGCTGGAGTAACTCAGCGGGACAGGCAGTATCTCTGGAGAACAGGGATAGGTGAATCGCTTTGGGTCTTCTTCAGACGGATTGTGGTTGGGATGATTGTAGAAATGGACCGAAGGGCCCTTTTCATGTTGTATTTACAGAGTGCCAATTAACCTACAAACCCGCAATGTTTTGGGGTGGTATGGGAGAAAACTGGAACACATGGAGGAAACCCATGCAAACTCCACACAGACAGCGGCGAAGGTCAGGATTAAACCCAGGTCTGTGGCGCTGTGAAAAAGTGGCTCTTCCAGCTGCATCACTGAGCTGCTTAAACAGTATCTTAAAATGCTTGACTTTAAAAAGTCTGTTTGATTTTAATTTAATTTTACTATCATCAAAGACGCACGCCATCCTGCTCACACTCTCATCTCGCTGCTACCATTGCACAACACTAGCCACAACCCTACGGTGGCGCAGCGGTAGAGTTGAGGCCTTACAGCGCCAGAGTCCCGGGTTCGATCCTCACTACGGGTACTGTCTGTGCGGAGTGTGCACGTTCTCCCTGTGACCTCGTGGGTTTCCGGTTTCCTCCCACATCCGGTTTCAAGGTGCTCCGCTTTCCTCCCACATTCCAGGTTTGTAGGTTAATTGGCTACTGTAAATTCTCGCTGGTGTGCAGGATAGAACTAGTGTACTTGGGTGATCGCTGGTTGGTGCGATCTCGGTGAGCTGAAGGGCCTGTTTCTCTGCTGTATCTCTAAACTCAAGAATTGATCTACAATGAACACCATATGAATGAGGCTACACAATGTACTTTGGGTTGCACTCTCATGGTCTGGTTTACCTGATACCATCATATATTTATTTATTTGTTGTGTTGTGTTATGTTATTGCACCTGTAAAGCTGCAACAAAGAAGAAGTTCATTGCCGCTGTCCCGATACACCTGACAAATAAATACTCTTGACTCTTGTTGATGTTCTGGTCTAAGTCTGGGAATTGAAGCCAAAATGGTTATGCTTAAATCCAAGCAAGAGAACCAGGAATGGTGTATGTGATAACCATCCACTCGAGCTAGTAACTCACTGCTTCAAGATTTACACTCTCCTATACATCAATGCAATTCTTATCAGCGTTCTGCAGCCTTGGTTCACATAAATACTCTCCTAAATCCATAAAAGCACAAAGTAACTGCGCTTTAGTTTGCAAATCCAAGCGCCTCAAGTTTTCTTGGGAACAGATTTATCAAAGGGCGTTGGTTTAAGGGTCTGCTATAAGCCGTTTTAACGTGCTCCTTTGTTTTGTGACCTGGATACAAAGGCGCAGAATTCTTCAATTATATTTTGTGCACAAAGGATTTGAGGTGCAGATTACGCTGAGGAGATGAAGAGGCAGATATTTTGTCTGCTTCGTGAGTCCGGATCGAATGGTGACAGCCCAGATGTGAGATAGGCTCATCATGAGAAAGGAAAAGGCCTATTAGCACAAATCAACAGGAACAGGATTACTTCCGAGAGGCACGGACCTGAGACACAATGGTCAACAATTTTTTATTTTGCAAAATGATACTTCTGGGGAAAGTGGTTAGTGCTCAGGGAACGTGATGTACAAGGTGAGGCAAACTGGAAAGGAGACAAAGTGCTGGAGTAACTCAGCGAGTCTGGTAGCATCTCTGGAGAAGATGAATAGGTGACATTTCAGGTCGAGACCCTTTTTCAGGCAGGCAAACTCGAGGTTGCCCCAGAAGAAAACCTCAATGGTGGAAGAGGCGGAGGATGGTGTCAGGCAGGTGGGTGGAGATCAGAACAGCTGCGATCAGGGTGATGCTCCCACCTGGGTTGGAGTTCATGCCGATGGACCCGGGTTGGTCTCTGTCAAGGACGGTGCGGTGGCTGTCCGTGCACCAGTCGCCCCATATTAGATGTCACACATGGGGGACCACATTGAGCCACATAACATCTGTGGCTCCGGGATCTTCAGCGGTCTCAAGACTCACAGAGAAGACCCACCGGGAAGACAATCACGCTGGACTACGAGTGATTGCCGGTGATCAGTGGGGCTTGTGAATCACGCCGCAATCAGGAGGGGAACCAAATCATCCTTCAATACAAAATCACTCACATACAGCAGCGAGGGATTGTGAAATCTGAACTAAATGTTCCACTTCTATCTGCTTCTTCTTCAAAGTTTAGGATTAGTTATGCCTAGCCTCAGCAAGGCCACCAGCCTAATCAAGGACCAGTCTCACACCGGTCACTCCCTGTTCTCCCCTCTCCCATCAGACAAGAGGTACAGAAGTGTGAATACGCACACCTCCGGATTCAGGGACAGTTTCTTCCCAGCTGTTATCTGGCAACTGAACCATCCTATCACCAACCAGAGCGCGGTCCTGACCTCCCATCCACCTCATTGGAGACCTTTGAACTATCTTTAATCGGACTTTATTGGACTTCAGTGTCATATCTTGCACTGCATGTTGTGCCATTTATCCTTAATCTGTCCACTCTAGATGGCTTGAAAGTCACTTGTCGTCTTTTCGTTGACTGGATAGGACGCAACAAAAAACGTTTCACTGTACCCCGGTACACGTGACAATAAACCAAACTAAACTATTTAGAGAGTCATAGAGTCATATACAGTGTGGAAACAGGCCGTTCGGGCCAACTTGCTCACACTGACCAAGATGTCCCTACACTAGGTAGACGAAAATGCTGGAGAAACTCAGCGGGTGAGGCAGCATCGATGGAGCAAAGGAAAAGGGCAACATTTCGGGCCGAAAGCCCTCTTCAGACTGTCCCTACACTAGTCTCACTTACCTGCGTTTGGGCAATATCCCGTTAAACATGTCTATCCATGTACCTATCCATACACCTTCTTAAATGGTGCGATAGTCCCTGCCTCAACTACCTTCTCTGGCAGCTTGTTCCATACACCCACAACGCTTTGCCTGAACAAGTTATCCCTCAGATTCCTATAAAATCTTTCCCCCTTCACCTGAATCCTATGCCCTCTGGTTCACGATTCCCCCACCCTGGGCAGGAGACTCTGTGCGTCCACCCGATCTATTCCTCTCATGATTTTGTACACCTCTATAAAATCAATTGTTGCTATTTGTTCTTGTTTTTATTTACACGAATATGGCTGTGCTGAAAAGTGATGCCAAATTAAACTAATCTCCTCTGCGTGCTCATGACCCAGATCGCTCCATGCCCACGCATATCCACGTGTTCATCCAACAGTCTTAAACTCCACACGGTTGCTCTCAGGGAGAGGTGCATTACAAAGTACACAGCTTGATTGACGTTCCCATGGAGTTTTTTTTTTTTTGCATCAAAGCTCAAAGCGACCGTGATCTGGAGCTCATTTGCATGAATAGATTTTTACAACTTGTTCACCATTTGACAGGTCTGTGTGGGAGGGAGGGAGCTGTCAAAAACCATGCAGGATGTTCAGTGCCAGCACTCACTGCACTTCTCCTCCCCTCTTACTGCGCTTTCAACATAGATCCCCAAAGCCCAGGAACAGGCCATTCTCACACCAGTTCTGTGTTACCCCAACTCCAGCGAGTACAGGTCCGGTGCCGACAAACGGTCATCATAGGTTAGCCTACTCATTCTTGTAAACCTCCTCTGGACCCTCTCCAGAGCCAGCACATCCTTCCTCAGATATGGTGCCCAAAATTGCTCACAATATTCCAAATGCGGCCTTACTTGCACCTTATAGAGCCTCAGCATTACATCGAAGGTTGACAGAAAAGCTGGAGAAACTCAGCGGGTCAGGCAGCATCTATGGAGCGAAGGAACAGGCGACGTTTCGGATCGAGGCCCTTCTTCAGACTCATCTGCAGTTCTTTCTTAAACATTTTGTCATCTGCAGTCCTTTCTTAAATCTTCAGCATTACATCCCTGTTTTTGTATACAAGCCCTCTTGAAAACACGGCAACATTGAGTTTGCTTTCTTTGCTACCAATTAGTTATCCCTTTTTCTCGTCCACTCGCTATACACCACCAGGGGCAATTTTCCAGAGGTCCAAATTAACCTACAAACCTGCACGTCTTTGGAATATGGGAGGAAACCCACACTGTCAGAAACTCCAAACAGACAGCACCCGATGTCAGAATCGAACCCCTAGTCTCTGTCGTTGTGAGCCAACAGCTCTACCGCAGCACCACGGTTTTTATATTTGTATATGCTTGTGTTATTTTAAGTGTACATCAAATTTGTGCAAATTCTCAACACAGAACAGCACAGCACAGGAACAGACCCTTCGGCCCACAATGTCTGTGCTGAGCATACTGCTAAGCTAAACTGATCTTCTCTGCCAGCACGTGATCCATATCCCTCCCTTCCCAGCATAGCTATGCGCCTGTCCAAAGATCTCTTAAATGCCGCTATCGTATCTGCCTATGCCACCACCCATGGCGGCACGTTCCAGTTATCCACCACCCTCTGTGTAAAAGACCATCCCTGCACATCTCCATTGAACTTTGACCCTCCCACCTTAAAGCTGTGCCTTCTAGGCTTGGACATTTCCACCCTTGGACAAAGGTTCTGATTGTCTACCCTATTATCATTACTCTCATTTTCTATTCTTCTGTCTTGTCTCTCTTCAGTCTCCGAGGCTCTGACTTCAAGAAGAAACGGGTGGGATGTTTGTAGATCACTGACAAAGCTTGCATCGCTTATGCTCATGAAGTTTCATTAATAATAGCAGACATGTATATGTGTGTATAATTATTTTCAAATATCTGTGGTCTTCCCCCTCTGACCCTCTCACCTCCTCCAACCCCCCCCCCCCCCCCCCCCCCCCCACAGTCCTTCACCCAAATTTCTCTGTATTTCAATGCTTCACTGATGGAGGCCATGTTTTCAGTTTATAAGTTTAGTTGATTAGTTTATTATTTCATGTACCGAGGCACAGTGAAAAGCTTTATTGTTGTGTGCTATACAGACAGCGATGAGACGATACATGATTACTTGGTCTCGGTGGGCCGAAGGGCCTGTTTCCACGCAGTATCACTACAATTAAAATTATAATGTGCAGGTATAGGAGATTAGTTTAACTTGGCATCATGTTCGGCGCGGACATTTTGGGATGAAGGGCCTGTTCCTGTGCTGTTCTAGGTTAGCTGCCTAAGCTTCAGTGATCCATATTAATTCTGGCTTTCAGTGCTGTCTTTGTGGAGTTTGCACGCTCTCCCTGTGACCAAGTGGGTTTCCTCCCGGTGCTCTGGTTTCCTCCCACAGCCTAAACATGTGTGGGTTGGTAGGTTAATTGGCCTCTCTAACTTTCCCCTGGTTGGTCGACAGGGGAGTTGATGGGAACACAGAAAGAATGAAATGGGCCGAAGGGCATGTTACGGTGCTGTCTCCCGCCACAACTGCATCACTTCCCGTCACTCTGGCTCCTTGCTCCCGAAAACGTATTCCCTTGTGGATGTTTTAAGGCTGCATTTAGATGTATTCCTTTCTTAATTTATGCAATATTTAGAAGTTTAGATTTTTTTTTAAATCTGCAGATAATTCAGGCACAGTGTTCCATTGAAATGCAAGAATGCTTAGAGAAGGTGGCGGATTTTCAACTTGCGATTGTTCTGACATCTATCAAGGCTGCTTTCTCGTTTAATCTGCAGTCGGAATTCCCCTGGCATTCCTTTGGAACACCAGAGTGGCTTCACCATACAACTCGAAACAAATGCCTGACACACAAACGCATTATTCCCCAACATTTATCTGTGAAATTTCAATAACATTCAAAGAGTTTCCTCACTGGTTTCTCCCGCATTCTCCGGAGTGCTTTCTATCCGCGAAATATTGAAGACCCCTCTTCCCAGTCGAGCCCTTACATTCTGCGGCTGTGCATGAAATTCAATATATATTCACGGATTTGACTTCAGCGGAGTCAAGATCCTTAATGAAATCTGTGTGTGTGTGACAAAATAGCATGGATATTAACTCTGAAGACTTGTAATAAGGAAACAGTAGTTCGGACACATCTGCCAATAAGTTTGAATGCCAGAAGATTGACTTGTTTACCGCAATGATGTGTTGAGAGAACCAATTACTCTTATCCAAAGGCCTTATCGGAGACAGGAAGAGTGCTACTGGGTTTAATAAGTTAATTTAAACAACATGTTATAGCCGTTGTTTTCTTTACAAGGATGTTGGAGGTAAGGTGCAATAGGGTCGGGCACGGAGACGCGGCAGGTAGTTTAGTTTATTGTCACGTGTACCCAGGTACAGTGAAAAGCTTTTGTTGCATGCTAACCAAAGATGCTAACCAGTCAGCGGAAAGACAATACATGATTACAATCGAGCCGTTCGCAATGTACAGATACAGGATAAAGGGAATAACGTGACTAATATTTAGTACAAGATAAAGTCCTTGGTGTGCCAGGGGAATTCCGACTGCAGATTAAACGTGCATTCCGATCAAAGATAGTCCAAGGGTCTCCAGTAAGGTAGATGGTAGATGGTGCTTTATTAGTCCCGTGTGTAACAGTGAAATTCTTTTTGCGTATTTACACATACGAGCGCCGCAATGTTTTGGTGCCATTTTCAAAGTCCAAAATCGCGTGCGGTCTACCGGAGCGCTTCCTGATCCAGGTAATTCCCAGGCTCCTGTCGCCCCAGGCACCTGCAGGGCCTTCCTATGTCCTCTTCAACTGGATCAGCCCGCGAACCCATATCCCTCTCCTCGCCCAGCCATCTCTGTGCCCCGGGGGCGCCTCCTGCAGCTGACCTTGAAGGCGCTGGAGGCATTACCACGGTTCACCCTCCTACCGGCCCTTGCTCCTCGCGTCCGACGTCTCCAGCGGCTCCTCGCCAGTACCGCAGAGCTCCGCCTAGCCTTAGGGTTCGAGATTTCCTCATTCACAGACCATAGACTGTTCAAATTGGTGGAAAGGTGTCAACCTCGATAACAATCAGCACGGGAGCACTTCAAGGCTGCATGCTCAGCCCCCTGCTGTACTCACTCTATACTCATGACTGCATAGCTGGTCATAGTGCGAACTCCATCATCAAGTTCACTGACGACACCACTGTTGTGGGATGTATCACTGATGGGGACGTCAGAGTATAAAAGAGAGATCGACCGGCTGACCAACTGGTGCCAGCACAATAACCTGGCCCTCAACACCAGCAAAACCAAGGAACTGATTGTGGACTTTGGAAGAGGTAGGATGGGGACCCACAGCCCCATTTATATCAATGGGTCGATGCTGGAAAGGGTCAGGAGCTTCAAATTCATGGGCGTGCACATCTCTGAAGATCTCTCCTGGTCCGAGAACACTGATGCAATTATAAGGAAAGCACATCAGCGCCTCTACTTCCTGAGAAGATTACGGAGAGTCGGTATGTCTAGGATGCCTCTCTCTAACTTCTACAGATGCACAGTAGAGAGCATGCTGACCGGTTGCATCGTGGCTTGATTCGGCAACTTGAGCGCTTTGGAGAGGAAAAGACTACAAAAAGTAATAAACTCTACCCAGTCCATCATCTGCTCTGACCTTCCTACCATCGAGGGGATTTATCGCAGTCGCTGCCTCAAAAAGGCTGGCAGCATCATCAAGAACCCACACCATCCTGGCCACACACTCATCTCCCTGCTACCTCCAGGTAGAAGGTACAGGAGCCTGAAGACTGCAACGTCCAGGTTCAGGAATAGCTACTTCCCCACAGCCATCAAGCTATTAAACTCAACTCAAACTAAACTCTGAACATTAATAGCCTATTATCTGTTTATTTTCACTTTATCTGTTTTATTTATTCATGTGTGTATATATTTATATAATGGTATATGGACACACTGATCTGTTCTGTATTCATGCCTACTATATTCCGTTGTGCTGAAGCAAAGCAAGAATTTCATTGCCCTATCTGGGACACATGACAATAAACTCTCTTGAATCTCTTGAGATGGAGAACGAGGCAGAGATGGGAGAATATCAGCCATCAGGATTGCTGCTGGCAGTCTTTCAGTCACGTCAATATACATGTCAGACCAACCCCGACTTTATCACCTTCTTTTCATCACAATCACTGTTGTATTTCTTCCACTCCTGCTAACAGGCAAGTCATTTTGCAGCTTTGATAACATCCTAGAGTGAGAGAACGTCACTCAGCGTGGAAACCTCATGTTTCCCGACTCTCAGTCTGAAGAAAGGTCTCGAAACGAAACCTCACCTATTCCTTTTCTCCAGAGATGCTGCCAGATCCGGTGAGTTACTCCAGCATTTTGTGCCTATCTTTGGTGGAAACCTGCCTCTCAGCCTACCACTCACACACCAATATTAACCACTCATTCACACTAATCCCATCGGAGCGGCACAGTTGAGCAGTTGTTGCGTCACATCGCCAGAGACCCGGGATGGATCCTCGCTGCAAGTGCTATCTGTTTGCATGTTCTCCCTGTGACCACGTGGGTTTTCTCTGGATGCTCTGGTTTCCTTCCACATTCCAAAGAATTACAGGTTTGTACGTTCTGTAAACATTGTAAATTGTCCCTTGTGTGTAGGATGGTGCTCGTGTACGAGGTGATCGCTGGGTTCAGCATGAACTCGGTGGACTGAGGGCTTGTTTCTACACTGTATCTCTAAAATCTAAAGTACAGTCATTGTATTCTCTCCACATTCTCATCAACTCTTCCCAAATTCTATCACTGATCCACACAACAGGGGCAATTTACAGAGGTCCAATTAACCTTCTGACCCACCCGTCTTTGGGATGTGTCTGGCGTGGAAACAGGCCCTTCACCCCACCATGTTCGTGCTGACCTTGTCCATCTACACTAATCCCATGTACATCCATATCCTTCAAAGCCTTGCCCATTTAAGTGTCCGTTTAAATCCCTCTTCAAGGTATTGACTGTGTCTGATTCCACCACCTCCTCTGGCAGCACGTTCCAGATGCCAACCTCTCTCTGCAGATCACTTCTCCCTCATAACGCCTTTGCAACTCCTCCCTCTCACCTTAAACCTCGCCACGTGCCGGAGGCCGTCCCAAGGTGCTGCGGCCGAAGGCTTGTTGGCTGGTGGATCCTGGAGGGAGCTGGAGACGTTGGACGCGAGGAGCGAGGGCCGGTAGGAGGGTTCACCGGGGAAAGCCTCCAGCGCCTTCAAGATCGGCTGCAGGATACCCCCCCTCCCAGGACATAAAGATGTCCGGCCGAAGAGATGGGCGTCAGTCCGTGGGAACTGCCTGCGGACCGAACGGACTTTGGACCTTGGAATTGGCGCCAAAACATGGCGGCGCCTGCACGGGTAAAGATGCAAAAAGAATTTCACCGTGCAGTTGCCCTTGTGACAAATAGAACACAATTGAACCATTGAAACCTGCACCCTCCTGTTTTTGATACCCCTACCATGTAGTGAAAGGTTCCAAATAAACCCAAGAACATCATGAACAGGAACATGACGAGGCCAGTAATCCTCCCACTCATTCAATCCTTCCCAGCCATTCAATTAGATTATTTCAGATGCAAAATGGCATGCTGTTTTGCTCGCTCCATTACAGGAAGCATGTAGAGGTTTTGGAGAGGGTGCAGAAGAGGTTTACCAGGATTCCGCCTGGATTAGAGGGTATTAACTATAGGGAGAGGGTAGACAAACTTGGATTGTTTTATCTGGAATATTGGAGGTTGAGGGGAGACGTGATGGAAGTATACTATTTTGGACAGGCACATGGCAGTGCCGGGAATAGAGGGATATGGATCATGTACAGGGAGACGAGATCAGTTTAACTTGCCGCCATGTTTGGCACAAACATTGTGGGCTGAAGGACCCGTTCCATCACTGTACAGTTCTAACCTTCTGTATAAAATTAAGAGAGGCGTAGAGTCAGAACCTTTTTTCCCAGGATGAAAATGCCACAGACTAAAGGGCACAGCTTTAAACTGAGAGGGGGAAAGTTCAAAGGAGATGTGCGGGGCAAGTTCCTTTACACAGAGTGGTGGGTGCCTGGAACGTGCTGCCAGGGGTGGTGGTGGAGGCAGATACGATAGTGATCTTTAAGGGGCATTTCTAGGGACACGTGGATATGCAGGGAATGGAGGGATATGAGACTTGTGCCGCCAGATGAGATTAGTTTAACTTGGCATCATGTTCAGCGCGAATATTGTGGGCCGAAGGGCCTGTTCCTGTGCTGTGCTGTTCTATGTTCTAAACGTGGAACTTGCTCATTTTCCCATTAGGATTAAAAAGTTTGTGATTATCGAAAGCTTTTCCTCGTTTTTTAAATTCCACACAGAAGCCCTTGAACATCACAGAACGTAAGTGATGTTGGTTCAATCCCGGCTCAGAGGCACTTTACTGAAGTCGATTCAAAAGGACTAATACATATTTAAATCTGCTGCCCATGAGTGTAGAGACTGGTGGTGGAGTTTGTGAAGCCCCGGTGAGATGTAGCAAAATGCAGGGGAAAACTTTCTGAATATTTGATTTGGCTCACAGTCAACATGAGAGGTTTGGGTTCAGATTTATAATTGCCACGTGTACTGAGGTACAATGAAAAACTTTGTTTTGCAAGGTATCAGGGCGGCACAGTGGCGCAGCGGTAGAGGTGCTGCCTCACGGCGCCAGAGTCCCGGGTTCGATCCTGACTCCGGGTGCTGTCTGTACAGAGTTTGCATGTTCTCCCTGTGACCGCGTGGGTTTTCTCCGGGTGCTCCATAGCCCTCTAAACCAAGTGGAGGAGGTTAGCTTAATTTGCCATCAAGTTCAGTATGGACATTGTGGGCCGAAGGGCCTGTTTCCCTGTTGCATTGCTCTACAACTCTGTGACTCAGCACAGAAATAGAATGTTTCTTGCTCAGTTGAACTTTGCAGTACTTTGAGATTCGACAATTAAAGACTCGAGGCGGGCAGGCAAGAAGACATGATTTCTTCTGAAAGCTCCGTGAGGGAGATCAAAATCATTTTGCAAATGAGAGCTCGAGTGCCAGACAACACCAACGGGAAAAAAACCTATCTCCACCCGACCATCCTTGGGATGAAGAAGCCCATTTCAATCTTCTTCCTTGTCTTCGTAAAACAACATAAAAGACATTTCAGAACAATAATGGATTGAATCCTTTCATGATTTAAATCATTACATACCTTTGTAATAGTTATGCCATTTTTACAAATCAGATTTTTAAAAGGTCACTGAAGACAAGGTCTTTAACATCAAGATTAGATGGCAGTTCATAGATTCATAGAGCTTTACAACAAGGAAACAGACCCTTCGGCCCGCTAAGTCCATGCTAACCATCAACCACACTTATCCTGCATTGAAGAGTCATAGAAAGTCATAGTCAAACAGGCTCTTCAGCCCATATTTCTCACACAGACCAACGTGTCCTGTCTACACTATTCCCACTTGCCTGTGCGTGGCCCATATCCCTCTACACCTACCCTATCCATTACCTGTCTAAATGTTTCTTAAACGTTGCGATAGTACCTGCCTCAACTAACTCCCCCGGCAGCTTGTTTCATACACCCAACACCCTTTGTGTAAAAAGGTTAGCCCTCAGGTTCTTATTAAATCTTTCCCCCCTCACCTTAAACCTATGTCCTCTGGTTTTTGAAATCCCCTATTCTGGGCAAGTGACTGTGTATTTACTCGATCTATTCCTCGCATGATTTGTGCACCACTATCAGATCACCCCTCATCCTCCTGCGCTTTAAGGAATAGAGTCCCAGCCTGCTCAACCTCTCCATATAGCTCAGGCCATCGAGTCCTGGCAACATCCTGGTAAATAGTAAGATTAAACGAGAACTTACCAGTTCGAAGTTTGATCGTTATTTTATGAGGAGTACGTTGAGGGAATACGTGAAGAACCCCGCCAGGACGCATGCGTGTCATTCTTCAAAGCAGCGGTGTGAAATCACAGATAACTGTAATGACTTAAACATAGTAAGATTAGAGATAGAAATACCAGTTGAGTATATGATCATGGGTGGGAGCGGAGGGCACGTATTCCCTCAACGTACTCCTCATAAAATAACAATCAAACTTCGAACTGGTAAGTTCTCATTTAATCTTACTATATTACTTTGGAGTCACGTGAGTGACTACGTGGAGATTTCAAAGCTCTGTGATTTCACGCCGTGGAAACGAGTCCATGCATCACATCTGCCTTAATGACTGTAGGAGGAATTGTGTCAACATAATTTAGACATGAATCCGACATTGAAATCCATGAAATTTATTAACACAAAATTATAGCCCCTATTTATGGGGTAAATTAAATTACAGAACTTAAAATTGTTTCTGCAAACGTTCCAGGTTTCATGACTGGTTTATGATTAAATAGTTGGAATGTTTATTCCCCTGACCATCCTGCTGCCTTGAGGATTTGGTCCATTGGTACATCCAACTGCATAGCTGCCGATGTAGCTGCAGCCCTGGTGGAATGAGGTTTAAAAATATTAGTATCCACCCCAGCCTGTATTAGAACCTGTTTCAGCCATCTTGAGATGGTCTGGACCGTCACTTTTTGTGTGGTTGCTTATGGCTGACTAAAAGTGCCTTCTCATTGCCTCTGATGATTTTCGTTTTCTCCATGTACAACGACAAATGTCTTACTATACAGAGTCGATCATCTGTTGGATAAGACCTAAATTCTATATTGAGGCCCGCTGATCCCTGTCTGTTCTGCTTTACTAACTCATAGATATGAAACGTAATATTTTCAGATGAAGAAGTCATGTTGTCCAGTCTTAATTTATGTAATGACTGTACCCTTTGTGCCGTGACCAATGCCATTAGCATGACTGTTTTTAATGTCAGTCTATGTAGGGACAGAGCTGTTGCTGGAGACCAATTCCTGAGCATCTTCAGGACAATACTCACATCCCATATTTGGGAGTACCTGGTTCTTGGGGGATTGGTATTAAAAATTCCCCTCATAAGTTTTGTTACCAGTGGGTGAGTCCCAACAGAGTGACGCTCTGTCCCCTGCCATAGATAAGTTGATAGGGCACTTCCGGCGCAGTTGATGGCACTATAACTGAGCCCCTCATCATAATGGAGGCCTGCCAGGTATTCCAGAACAGACGGGATGTTCATATCTCTGTAGGTGATGCTGTTTTTGTGACAATGCATCTCCCACTTCCTGATATAGAGCAGATACTGTTTTTTGGTTGACTGTCTGTGGGCCGCCGAAATCATGTTCACTGTTCGGTCCGTCAGTCCCAGCTGTAGTAGTGGTATTTTTAAACTCTACAAATTAATAAATTCAAATAGTTATGGCATGGGTGGCTATCCCTTGTTACGGGATGAACCAATAAGTCTGGTCTATTCGGGATGGTGATACATGGTTCTAATACCATGTTCAGTATCACTGGGAACCATGGTTGTGTAGGCCAATCGGGTACTACCAAAATACCAGACGCAGAGTCTTGCTGTATTTTCCTTAATACGCGACTGATGAGGCAGAAAGGAGGGAATGCATAAATAAACAATTTCTCCCAATGCAGCGAAAATGCATCTGTCGCCGCTGCCCCAGGGTCTGGTTCCCACGAAACATAGTTTGATAACTGGTGATTAAGCCTGGATGCGAATAGATCGATATCTGGTGTTCCATATCGTGCTGTAATATCAGCAAATACTTTTTTATTCAACATCCATTCGGTGTTTTCATTAAATTTGCGTGACCTGGTGTCTGCCACTAAATTTAGTTTACCTGGCAGGTAAGTAGCTGATATCCAAATATCTCTCTGGATACACCACTGCCAAATTGTATTAGCCAGATTGTCACATGATGTCGATTTGTTTCCACCCATGTGGTTGATATATGCTACCACGGTGGTATTGTCAATCTGTAGTCTAACATGCTGGTGATATGACCCAGTACAATATGACTTTAGGCCATAGAATGCACCCAACATTTCCAGGTAGTTTATGCCCAGTGTTAGTAATAATGATGACTCCTGAGCAGTCCATCTACCTCCACAGCTGGAGATGGGATTGGTGGCACCCCAACCAAGTGCACTGGCATCAGTTTGTAGCACCATAAAAGGGTTGCTGATAATGATTGGATTGAAACAAAGCCAAATGTTATCTATCCACCATTTTAGTTCCATTATAGCTTTGATTGGTAGCTTCATTGGTCTGTCAAAATGACCAGCATTGATTTTGAGTGCTTGTATTTTTGCTCTCTATAAATTTTGGTAATGTAAAGGTCCAAATTGTGTGGCTGGAAAAGCAGCCACCATTTTGCCAATTACTTTTGCTACCAATCTGATGGACGGTTTACTGATGTCAATGAGGTTATTGTAAGCCTCTATTAAGTCTATAGCCTTTCCCTTTGGCAAAGTCACCGACATGTGAACTGAGTCAATGGTGAACCCCAAATAGTCCATAGTAGTGGAAGGCGTTAATTTAGATTTAACTGGATGGATAATAAACCCCAGTTTTTCAAATAACTGTTTTGTGGCTGTTACAGTTTGTTAGGCCAATTCCAAAGTTTTGCCCACAATAAGTATGTCATCTAGATATGCCATGACCATGTGTTTCCGTTTCCGTAGAAACGCTAGGGCTGGTTTCAACATTTTAGTGAACAGCCTGGGGGCTGATGTTAACCCATTTGGCAGCGCTCTATACTGCCACAGCTGTCCCATCCAGTTGAATTTTAAGTAACATCTGTGGTCACCTCGTATAGGCACTGAATAGTAAGCATCTTTTAAATCGATGCTAGCCATGAAGTAACCTTTGGAAATCAATTGTTTAGCAGTAACAAAGGTTTCCATTTTAAAATGAATATATTGTACAAATGTATTCAATTTGGTCAGATCTATGATGATGCGACAACCACCATCTTTTTTGTTTTTGGTAAAGATATTGGACACGAATTCTAGCGGTTCGTGTTGGGATTTTTCAATTATACCTTTTACGTAAAGCCGCTCCAGTTCAGCATGCGCTTCTGATTTTTCTTTACAGGAAAGTACGAACATTCGGTTCGGTATATGTTGAACTGGAGGGATGTACTTGTGTATAAATTCTATTGTATATCCCTGGATACTGCTTAAAATATAAGTATCGGTAGTTAACATACTCCATGCATCCAGAAAGGAGTGTAATCTCCCCCCAACCTCAATGCTCCCTGCAATTTGTAGGGAACCAGACCCACCTACCTCCATAGTTACCAGTGGCAGGTTTACTTCTTTTTGTAAATCCTTCGTTGATGTTGAGGCGCTGGTGTCTGGGTTTGTGGTTTGGTTGATGTTGGAGGTTCGCGTGTCTTCCAAGAAGGCCGGCCTGGGCCATGGCCTAAAAAAGACTCATGTTTGGTGTACCGGACCTTCGAGCTTTCACCAGTCGGTCTTGTTCTACTGGTGGGTGCGTAGGGGTGCTGTCTATGGCCGTAGTGGGTTTTTGATGAAGTCCCTTTTATGAGTCCCAGTGTTTTTGCTTCCTCATCGAGCTCCTTGACTTGCTTCGATAGGTTACCTCCAAATAGTAGTATTGGTGGTTTTATGTTTCCAGGTTTGCACAGACCCGCGAATTTCGGGTTTAAAGTAGGTCGGATGGCATTCTTCCTGATGCTGTTTATCTCATATTGAGTGTTGCAAAGCAGTGCCAGTGCATCCTGTTGGTCCTGGGACATGTCCTTCTCATCCACTGTGCAGGTGAATGCTGTTATCCCTGCTGTTAGGAGTTTTAATACCTTTTGGAGTTTGATATCCATGCCTCTAACTCCTATTCCAATATGTTTCCATATACAAGTATTTACGACTGGAACATTCAGGGATATACAGTTGCCCGGTGCCAGGTGTCTTGACGTGGTGTCCAATACAGCCTGTTCTTGTAGCTGGTTAAAAGACATATAGTCTATACTGGCAGCAAGCTTTTGCTCCAGGTTTTGGCCAGCCTGGTCTGGCTGTATGAAGTTGGACACCATGTCCAGTAGATTCTCACGTTCCTGCATCCCCTGCACACTTGATTTCTCTTCTGCGAACCCCTCTTCAGGATCAGCCCAGTACTGACCCCCAGTACTCCCCTCTGATGAGGGAGAAGCACTGTGCAGCCCTACAAGAGGTGCTGCTGTGGGTTTTCCATAGAGCCCACAGTGACTCGACTCCATCTCCCGGAGCCTGTCACGTTGGAGCAAATGCTCCACACACCGCTCCATCCGGCTCCAGCGCTCACGGTCGCTGGCCGCCCGCGGCTGCTCAAACTTTGTTAGTTTTCTGTTTTGCCTTACCGCCCGGCCGCGGAGTGGATCTGGCCGGTGCGGAGGCGACATCGGGCACAGCTGATCCCATTATCGGTGATTCAAGTGTCGCTGGCCGCTGCTGGCTGCCCGCTACTCCGCGGTCCTCCCCCACCAGCTTTGTCGCAGCCCTCTTTGCTTTCTTTGACTTGTCCATGCTCCCCACCTGTAAATCGGTATGGGAAACACAAAAAGACCGCAGAGTAACTCTTACCTGCAGGTTCCGGCTTTTAAAACTGCCGCTGCGGGGGAACGTCGTTCCACCCCGCCTGACTGTTTCGCAATGCGTGTAGCGATATGACACGCATGCGTCCTGGCGGGGTTCTTCACGTAGGTACTCACGTGACTCCGAAGTAAAATCTCCTGTACACCCTTTCCAGCTTGACAACATCTTTCCTATAATATGGTGCCCAATACTGAACACAACACTCTAAATGTGGTCATATAATTTAATCTTATATAACTGCTTAATTTAATCTTATATCCAGGCCTTTCATTATTCAGTGAGCTTCAGTGAGGTCCGCCCTCATCCTTATAAACTCCAGCGAGTACAGGCCCAGAGCCATCAAACGTTCCACATACGCTAATCCAATTATCACTCGGATCATTCTCGTAAACCTTCTCTGGACCCTCTCCAATGCCAGCACGTCCTTCCTCAGATATGTCCATAACTAGGAGGCAGGCAGGTGGGACGGGTGTAGATGGGACATGTTGGTCGGTGTGGGTAAGTTGGACCAAGGGGCCTGTATCCATGCTGGATGACAATGATTCTATGACTCTGCTCACAACATTCCAAATATGGCCTCACCAGTGCCTGATAAAGCCTCACTGTTTGTGAGATTAAAATGTTTGTTTTTGTGCATTGCCTTGCTCTGGTGAGCTGGCTGATACTGTGATTCGAGTTCACCTGACAACATTAGCTTTGCTGCATTTTGACTGTCGATGACGTCTGGACAAGATGCCCCCAGGCGTTTCACGGTCCACTTGCAAGGATCCTGTGCTTGATATGTTTTATAGCAGGCAAATTCGACAATGTCCTGTAATATTCTTGGACCATGGGGAGGTGGGGGTAGGGGGAGGGTGGAGGGAATTCACCCAACACCCACCCTATTGACCACAGAATTCTCTGCCAGCCTATGTACAACAATTCAGGCAGGCTTGGCCCTGGGAGTGTCCAAGGGCACCCCATGAACATTGGGACAGAACATAGACACAGCACAGCACAGGAACAGGCCCTTCGGCCCACATTATCTGTGCACACCAGGATGCCAAGTTAAATTAATCTCCTCTGCCTGCACATAGTCCATACCCATTCCCTGCATTTGCATGTGTCCATGTAAAATCCTCTTAAATGTCACTATCGCCACCACCACCACAGGCAGCGCGTTCTAGGCACCCACCACTCTCTGCGTAAAAACTCAGTCCGTACATTTAGCTGTTCAAGAAGGAACTGCAGATGCTGGAGGATCGAAGGTACACAAAATTGCTGGAGAAACTCAGCGGGTGCAGCAGCATCTATGGAGCGAAGGAAATAGGCGACGTTTCGGGCCGAAACCCTTCTTCAGACTGTGTCTATGTTCCGTACATTTAGCTGTTGCCTCATGATGCCAGAGACCCGGTTTTGATCCTGACCTCGGGTGCTCTGTGTGGAGTTTGCACGTTCTCCCTGTGACCACGTTGGTTTCCTCGGTGCTCCAGTTTCCTCCTATATCCCAAAGATGTGCAGTTCAATTGTAGGTCAATTGGCCTCTGCAAATTGCCGACCGTGTGTAGGGAAGCAAAGGTGGGATGACATAGAACTAGTGTGAATGGGTGATCGATGGCCGGCATGGACTCGATGGACCGGAGGGACTGTTTCCATGCTGTATCTCTAAACTAAACTAAAACATCTCCTTGATATGTTAACCCTCTCTCACATTGACTATTTGATATTTCCATCCTGGGAAAGAGGTTCTGACTATCTACCACATCTATGCCTCATTATGTTATATGTCACTTTTAGATCTCCCCTCAACCTACGATGTTCGAAAGAAAACAATCCAAGTTTCTCCAAACTAAAACCCTCTAATCCAGTCAGCGTCTTAGTACACCTAATGTGTAGAAGGGAACTGCAGATGCTGGTTTAAACCGAAGATAGACACAAATAGCTGGAGTAACCCAGCGGGACGGCTTCTTGTTCTCACCCAAAAAACTGCTAACAATGGCCTGTTTCCTTTATCTTCGTTGCTTTTTTGCACATCTTTCATTCATTGTTCTTTATCTCTCCACATCATCATCAATATCTCTTGTTTCCCTTATCCCTAATCAGTCTGAAGAAGGGTCTCGACCCGAAACGTCACCCATTCCTTCTCTCCAGAGATGCTGCCTGTCCCGCTGAGTTGCTCCAACTTTTTGTGTCTGTCCTGGTTGACCTCTTCCACACCCTCTCCGATGCCTCCACATCCTTCCTATAATGGAGTGACCAGAACTGCACACAATACTCCAAATGCATCTTGACCAAAGATTTATAAAGCTGCATCATGACACCTTGATTCTTATAGTCAATTCCCTGTCTATACCAAATGCCTTCTTTACCACTCTATATACCTGTGTTGCCACTTTCAGGGAGTTATATACTGAGACCCCATGACCCCCCTACACATCAATCTGTTAAGGGTCTAGCCATCAACAGTATAACTTCCTCTTACATTTGAGGCAATTCTTGAGGCGAGGCGCCTCAAGTAGATGCTATCAATGGTGGAGAGGGCTAGGCTGTCTTGAGACTGATTTAGCAGGTGAATCCAGAGCACGGGCACAGACGGCTGAGAGCATCGCTGTTAGTGGTGGAGGGATTATGTCTGAGGATGACCAAGAGTCCAAGTGCTGTTGAAATCCAATAATCTATCAGCAAAACAAGGCTGAATGTGATGCCTGCATCCAAAGGAAGGTTAATAAATTATCTATAGTAGTTTAGTTTAGTTGAGTTTGGTTCAGAGATAAACCATGCCGGAAACAGGGCCTTCGGCCCACCGACCAACAATCACCCATACATTAGACCCATCCTACACGCTAGGGACAATTTACAAAAACCCAATTAACCTACAAACCTGCACGTCCTTGGAATGTGGGAGGAAACGGGAGCACATAGAGAAAATAAAACGCGGTCAAAGGGAGAAAGTACATACAGGACCCGTAGTCAGGATGGAACCCGGGTCTGTGGCGCTGTGAGGCAGTAACTCTACCACCTCCGTGTCCTGGAAGTGCCCCTCAGTTCTGTCAATTCTTCTGTTTAGAGCTTTCTCTTTCAGTAGCACAGAAATGGGTTCAGTTTTATGCATCGTTTGTGAACTGTTTAACTCTCATTCCCTTTAGTACTCTCAGAAAAATCTGACATTTCCTCCACTCAAAGCTGCAGACACATTGGATGTAGAAAGCTGTGGATGCCATCATGTTATCTTAAAGGTGATCACCATTGTCCTTTCTGGTGCTCAGGTCAATAATCCTGCTCTAACCAGTGCCACACAGAACTATAGTCCTGTCTGTGGGACCTTGCTATGTGCAGAATGACTGAGGTGTTTACAAAGCATTTCAATGGCTGCAAATCACTTTGGAAATTCCTGATGGACCTTTAGCTGCTACAGGAATACAATTTAGTTTAGTTTAGAGATACAGCATGGAAACAGGCCCTTCGGCCCAGCGAGTACGTGTCAGGCAGCAATCTCCATACACTAGCACTGTCCTACACACTAGGGACAAATTACAATCTTTACCAAAGCCAATTAACCTACAAACCTGCACGTCTTTGGATTGTGGGAGGAAACCGGAGCACCAGGAGGAAACCCATGTGATCACAGGGAGAATGTACAAACTTTATCATGGATCTGTACATGATGCAATGGCTCGATTGTAATTGTGTATCGTCTTTCCGCTAACTGGTTAGCACGCAACAAAAGCTTTTCACTGTACCTCAGTACACGTGACAATAAAGTAAACTAAGCTAATCACCTGAGGTCAGGATCGAACCCGGGTCTCTGGCGCTGTGAGGCAGCAACTCTACCTCTGCGCCACTGTGCTGCCCAATTACTTTGTGAATTAGTCCTGCAGTGGGTTGGAAATTTAAATCTTCTCTCTTTGTTAACGTCCCTTCTATATCGGGAACTGGAGGGTGAGTAATTCACTTGCAGTCAGAGAGGTTTATTTTCAAATATATTATTATGTTGTAGTGTGTGGGAGATCAGAGTCTGTTCAATTATGTATAAGCACTCCAGCAAGAGTGGCAATCAAAGTCCTCAGCTTCTACAACCAACATCCCCACAGCCTGTGAGTGGAGGTATGTCTGATTTTTTCTGAGTACCTAATGGAACGAGAGATAAACAGTTCACAAACGATGCATAAAACTGAACTCATTTGCATGCTACTGAAATGAATAGTTTTATTTTTTTTTTTTTTTTTTTTTTTTATTAGAAGTACGGTAAATTACAATAACACACAACACATATATCTTAATACATTTTTTGTACCGCTTCATTTTTTTTTTTTTTAAAGCTTTAAGAAAAAGATAGAAGTAAGGAAAGTAAAGAAGGTGCGCAAGAGTTGTGAAGTGCAGGAGAGTGTTGGGAAAAGAAAGCCCCTTAGAAAAGAAGTTAGAGAAGGAAGTAAAGTAAGAAAGTAGACCCTAGAAAAGAAAGAAAAAGAAAGTAAGGACAATCGCTCTATTATAACATTAAACTCCGCAGAAAGACTACCAACCAAGTCTGTTTTTGTTGTTTTATCTCCCAATGCCAGGTCCTGATACCATTTATTTATTTATTTATTTTTAAAATTACTATTGTACCTCATGCTTGTAATAGGTCCATAAACGTAGACCACGTCTTTTGGAATTGGTTTGCTTTATCTGCTAAGAGGAATCTCATCTCTTCCAGATGTAATGTTTCAAACATATTTGATATCCACATTTTTATTGTTGGTGTGGGCGCATTTTTTCCAGAATTTAAGTATGAGCTTTTTTCCCATTATTAGCCCGTAATTGAGTAAATTCTTCTGATACACGTTTAATTCAGGGATACCTTCCGATATCCCAAAAATGATCCATTCTGGTTTTGGTACCAGTTTTATTTTAATTAATTTTGAAAAAATATCAAATATTCCATGCCAGAATTTTTGGATTTTTGGGAAATGAATAGTTTTAAACGGAAGAAATAAAAGAAGTATGATGCAAGGAACTGCAGTGATTTTTTAAATCAGTCTGGAGACGGGTCCCGACCCGAAAGCTCACCTATCCGTGTTCTCCAGAGATGCTGCCTGACCCGCTGAGTTACTCCAGCACTTTGTGACTTTTTTTGTAAACCACCATCTGCAGTTCCTTGTGTTATCAGGATTAATTTACTTGTTTTTGACACACTTTTACTATTTCGTATAAACTACAACAGGGTAAAAGAACTTTCAATAACTTGAATGCAGATGCGGGCTAATTGTACCAAGGATAGACACAAAGTGCTGGGGTAACTCAGCGGGTCAGGCAGCACCTCTGGGTAACATGGGTAGGAGATGTTTAATGTTGCAACCCTTCCCCAACCTGAAATGTCACCTACCCATGTTCTGCAGAGGTGCTGCCTGACCCACTGAGTTACTCCAGCACTTTGTGTCCATCTTTGGCACAATTAACCAGCATCGTACTTCCTTGTTACTGCAATTTCTTGCTGCGGTTCATGGTAAATAACAAAAGTGAGCAGGCGAATTAATCTTGAAGAAACAAGGAACTGCAGATGGTGGTTTACAAAAAAAAGTCAAAAAGTGCTGGAGTAACTCAGCGGGTCAGGCAGCATCTCTGGAGAACATGGACGTTTCAGGCCGGGATCCTTCTTCAGAACGATAAAAAAAAAAAAAATCACTGCCCTGTTTTGGAGCTTTTTATTTCCAAATATACTGTGCCTCATTGAATCTGTGAAGATATTACAGCTTGGTGGCTTCAAAGGGATCACAGGCAGCTTGGTGGCTTCAAAGTGATCACAGGCAGCTTCAAAGTGATCACAGGCAGCTGGGTTGTCAGCTTTTTTGTCTGGTTAGAAGGAAAGATTCCTGACTTTCTTGCAAAGTTGTAAGAATTTTACATCAACACAACTGATTTTTCTTCAACTTAGGTAACACTTTAACAACACCCCATTCCCCCCTCCCCTTTGTCCTTCACACCCCCCCCCCCCCCACTACTACCCACCCCCCCCCCCCACTACCCACCCCCCCCCCCCACCCCCCTCTCCTCTGTGCCCTACCAGGACTCGTGTTCATAAATTATAGGACCAGAATTAGGCCATTCAACCCATCGATCCTACACTGCCATTCAATCATGGCTGATCTATCCATCACTCTCAATCCCATTCTCCTGCCTTTTCCCCATAACTCTTGACATCCTTACTAATCAAGAATCTGTCACTCTCCGCCTTAAAAATACCAATGATTTGGTCTCCACAGCCTTCTGTGGCAATGAATTCCACAGATTCACCACAAACTGACTAGTAAATTTCTCCTCATCATTTATTACACCTAGTTCTCTCCTTCTTATCATACAGCTTTTTGTCTTTTCCTCTCTGGCCTTTATCCACCCATCTGCCTATCAATAACACCCCTCGCTTGGGTTCACCTGTCAGACTTTGTCCTGTCCCTCCAAGCTTTCTTCTCCCCCCTCTTCCTCATAATCAGTCTGAAGAAGAATCCCAACCTGAAACGTCACTAATCCATGTTCTCCAGAGATGCTGCCTGACCCGCTGAGTTACTCCAGCAGTTTTCCTTTTTTTGTAAACCAGCATCTGCAGTTCCTTGTTTCTACATCCTGATTTTCCTTGGTTGTTTCCGGAGAAGAATCCTTTATCCAAACACCCAAGATGGTGTCCAACCCAGGCCACTCTTCGTGTGCTGCAGCTGAACTAAACTAAACCAATGCAAGTAGCAAGGGACATCAGTGTTGGCTCTTGGGCTGCAGGGTGGTGCAGTGGTAGAGTTGCTGCCTCACAGCACCAGAGATCCAGGTTCGATCCTGACTACGGGTGCTGACTGTACGGAGTTTGTACGTTCTCCCCATGACCACGTGGGTTTTATTCGGGTACTTTGGTTGCCTCCCGCACTCCAAAGACGTACAGGTTTGTAGGTTAATTGGCTTTAGTAAAATTATAAATTGTCCCTAGTGTGTGTAGGATAGTGCTAGTGTACAGGGTGATCACGGGTCTGCACAGACACAATAGGTCGAAGGGCCTGTTTCTGCACTGTATCTCTGAATTAAACTAAACTAACTTTAATAATCTGCCACATGCACCATGTTAAATTCTGCTGCTGGTGAATACAATTCAGTGAAAATGACTACCTGAATGCTTGTATGAGGAGTGTGTGTGACTGAGCCCAGAATTATTCAGTGCTCATGTTAAACCGATGTGTGTGCTCTTTAAAGTGAACAATACCATAGATAGGGTTGCCAACTGTCCCGTATTAGGCGGGACATCACGTATATTAGGCTAAATTGATTGTCCCATACGGGACCGCCCTTGTCTCGTATTTGACTGCTACTACTCGGGTCGAGGGGACTGTCGGGTCGGAGCGCCGCCTCTGGCCTCGCCTCACCCGTCTCAACATAGTGCAGTCCATGGAGTGCAGCAGCAGCGCCTCGCCCATGGCCCCGTCGGTCGGCAGCCCGGCCAGCTGTCCGACCTTCAGACATTCGCTTACCACCGACGTCGCGTGTAAAGTCTGGAGCCCGGGCCAAAACTCCTCAGCTGGCCCACTGGCTGGGCTTTGTGTGCAGTCCAGCACCCGGGCCAACTCATCATCAAAGATCCTATAGCGGATCTAGCGGCTCTAGGATCTTTGGAGGGGACTATCCTGCTCTGATCTGGGATCTTTGCTCATCATTCACCCAGCCACGGCCGAGTCGGTCAACGAATTGCCGTCGGGAATTTGTCCCTTATTTTGATCTTTTGTCCCTTATTTGGGAGTGAGAAAGTTGGCGACCCAAACCATAAAAGTTGAAGGCAGCATGATGTGTGAGCATAAACCAGTAGTTTACACATCAGGGACCAGGCACTGGAAAAGATGACATTCAAAATCATTCTTCAGGTGCTGGAAGAATGATTTAATCCAAAGCCATTAGAAATGACTTGGCCAAGGAGCAGGGACAGAGAGGGGGAGAACGGAAAGAGAGGGAGGGGGAGAGGGGGAGAGGGAGAGAGAGAGAGAGAGAGGGAGAGAGAGAGAGAGAGAGAGAGAGCAAGAGAGACCGAGAGGTGGAGGGGAGAGAGAGGGAGGGAGAGAGAGGGAGGGAGAGAGAGTGTGGAGGGGAGAGAGGGGGAGAAAGAAAGAGAGAAGGATGGTGGGGAGAGAGAGATAGTGTTTAAAATTTTTAATTGTACACTTTGTTATCTATGAGTCCTGTGTTTACAGACCTGCTATGCTATTTTTAGTAAGAATTTCATCGTTCCATTTTCAGTACATGAAAAGTATATGAGGGGCCATATTCTGTGCTTTATGAGTCTATGACTGCCACAACTTTGTATAGTCAAGAGAATTGAATTGAATTGAATTTATTTGTCATTCAGACCTTTCTCAGAGTATCTCTGGAGAAAATGGGTTGGGACTCTTCTTCAGACTGGCTTGAATGTCACCTATCCATTTTCTACAGAGATGCTGCCTGACCCGTTGAGTTACTCCAACACTTTGTGTCTATCTTTGGTATAAACCAGCATCTGCAATCGTATTTTATTCCATTGTACTAAATAACAACACCTTTCTTGCCTTCCGACCTCTCTCCATCACCTTCTACTCCCTCTCCTCTCTCTCTGGTCAGTTATAATCAGTTTACCCCTGCGTTTCTCCTCATTCTCTCGGTATGAGATTAAGGTTTAGGTTTACATGTGTCACGTTGTTTTGCACGCTGTCTCATCAAACCGACCAATACTATACATGAATATAATCAAGCTAAACTCAAGTACAATAGGTAGAGCAATGGGGAAGATGGAGGATAGAGAGAGCAGAATATAGTGCTCAGCATTTTGTCATGCATCAGACTTGGATTGTTTTATCTGGAACATCAGAGATTGCAGGGAGATCTGAAAGAAGTATATACAGCGATGAGAGGCGTAGATAGGGTAGACAGTCAGAATCTTTTTCCCAGAATGGAAAGATCAAATACTGGAGGGCACAGGTTTAAGATTAGAGGGGCAAAGTTTAAAGGAGATGTGCAGGGCATGTTTTTCTTTACACAGATGGTGGTGTGTGCCTGGAACTTGCTGCAGGGGTTGGTGGTGGATGGAGATATGATAGTGGCATTTAAAATACCTTGGTTAGGCACATGGGCGCAGGGAATGGAGGGCTATGGATCACGTGCAGGTAGAGGAGGTTAGTTTAACTTGGCATCATGCTCAGCGTGTAGAACAGGCCCTTCAGCCCATCAAATCCTTTGTGTAAAAAAGTTGGCCCACAGGTTTTTTGAGTCTCAACTCATACGAACAGTCGTGGAGTCTAGGAGGTATACAGCATGGGAACAGCCCTTTGGCCCATCTTGTCCATGCTGGCCTAGTAGGCATATCATTAAATCTAATGGGGTCAAGGAAAGAGCGTTCACGTCATGGCCCTGTTTCCACCAATCTTTCCACCACCGCACACAAGAAGCACAAGACGCCATTGTATGCAGATGCCGAGAAGGGTGTTCAGCTCTGGCTGAACAATTTCTAATGTTGTTATGTGAACTTGATAAAAAGATTGAATCTAATAAGGATTCTTAATTAAAACGTGAGAGCCATCTTTTTTACACAAAGAACGGTAGGGTGTACGGAACGAGCTGCCAGAGGAGGTGGTTGAGGCATTAACTATCGCAATGTTAAAAAAAACAATTGGACAGGTACATGGATAGGACAGGTTTAGAGGGACATGGGCCAAATGCAGGCAGGTGGAATTAGTGTAAACGGGGCATGTTGGTGTGCATGGGCAAGTTGGGTGGAAGGGTCTGTTTTTACGATGTATGACTCCATGATTCTAATCTACAGTAATTGACAGTAAACAATCAATCGTCGTTGCTCTTAATGTAAGAGGCGGTGAGGGGCCAGTGTTTACTGCGGCTGAAGATATCCGTGAGGATGATTCCTGCAGATGTTTTCCAGGCATGGCTGAGGTAGCTGACATTCAAAGTGAACGAGGCAGATGAATAAGACAGCTGAGCCCACATCAAGCCCGGAGTCCGTGGAATTAATGTGCTCCGAAGCTGACTGTCGGGATTTACTTTGTACATCATAATCCGAATGCTTTAAATCCAATAGATGTGAGCGCTTATTGACCTGACAAAGCACAGAATCGTTGAGCGGTACAGCACGGGAACAGGCCTTTCGGCCCAACTCCTCCATGCCGACCAAGGGTGGCAACATCTAGACCCCAGATTCTATCTCCAGATTCAGGGACAGTTTTTTCCCCAGCTGTTATTAGGCAACTGAACCATCGTATCACCAACTAGAGAGCAGACCTGACCTCCCATCTACCTCATTGGAGACCCTCAGACCATCTCTAATTGGACTTTATACCTTGCACTAAACCTTTATCCTGTATCTGTACACTGTGTATCTACACGGTTTGATTGTAATTATGTACAGTCTTTCCACTGACTGGATAGCACGTAACAAAAAGGTTTTTCACTGTACCTCATTACATGTGACAATAAGAAACTAGTTTAGTTTAGTTTAGTAGTTTATTGTCATGTGCACATGAGTTGTCCACAGTGTACAGATACTAAACTAAACTAGTCCCATTTGCTTACATTTGCCCCTCTAAACCCTTCCTATCCATAGGTCTGTCCAAATGCCTTTTGAAAGTTGTAATTGCATGCCTGACCTGCTGAGTTACTCCGGCACTTTGTGTCCTTTTGGGTACTGATCAACATCTGCAGTTCCTCATTTCTACATCTTCTGGCAACTCGTTCCATATACCCGCCACCCTCTGAGTGAAAGCGTTGCCCCTCAAGTTCCTATTAAATCTTTCTCCTCTCACCTTAAACCTATGCCCTCTAGTTCTTGTGCAGGAAGGAATTGCAGATGCTGGTTTATACCAAAGATAGACACAAAATGCTGGAGTAACTCAGAGGGCCGAAGGGCCTGTATCCACGCTGTCCAAACAATTTGAAGAAGGGTTCTGACGCGAGACGTTGACTGCTCCTTTTCTCCAGAGATGCTGCCTGACCCGCTGAGTTACTCCAGCACTTTGTGTCTTTTCTTGGTCTGAAGAACGGTCTCGGTGCTTGGATAGGGCAAGTTTGGAGGGATATGGGCCAAACGCAGGCAGATGGGACTAGTGTAGCTGGGACATGTTGGCCGGTGTGGGCAAGTTGGGCCGAAGGACTAGTTTCCACACTGTATCACTCTATGATGTGAAACGTCGCCTCCTCATCTCCTCATCCAGAGATGCTGCCTGACCCGCTGAGTTACTCCAGCATTTTGTGTCTACCCTCTCGTTCTTGGTTCCCCAATTCTGGGTAAAAGACTCTGTGCATTCACCCGGCCGATTGGCCTCAAGATCTTACGCAGGCACCTTTCTTGCATTGAACAGGTTTCCACCAGTCTGCCAGGAAGAATCTTCTCTGTCAGGCACAAGCAAACAACACATTTTTCAACCGGGCAGCTTATTGATTTCCAATCAACCCAGATATTACAGGAGAAGATAAATCATCTAACCGCAGTCATTGAAAACAAAGTCAGGGCTTTCAGAAGATTAAATACACCAAAGGTTCGCTGGGGTCGTTCCCCACAGCAACCATTAACGCGACTGCAGTTTTTCCACCCTGCAGCTCAGTGTATTCCTTTTAACAGCTTTGAATCTTTCAAGGTTTGAGACCTGCTGTAAGCATTAAACATTTGGCTCTCGGCTGCAGCAGGTTTTGATTGGTGTTTGAAGGTTGTTTTGAGCAACTGAGTCAAATAACTTGCCTTTTGAACACCGGCTACAAAGAGACACAAAGTGCTGGAGTAACTCAGCGGGTCGGCCAGTGTCTCTTGAGAACAAGGGTAGGTGGTGTTTCGGATCGGGACCCTTCTTCAAACCTACCTTTTCACTGCAACTCAGCACACGTGACAATAAACTAAACTAAGCCTTGCATCTGCAACCTACACATCACAATAGTTCACATTGTCAGAGAGTCATAGAGCCACACAGCACAGAAACAGGCCCTTCGGCCCAACATGTTCATGCTCACCAAGCTGCCCTGTCTACATTAATCCCATTTGCCTGCACTTTAACCCATATCCCTCCAAACCTTTCCCTATGCATGTACCTGTCTAAATGTATTTTAAATGTTCTTATTGTAGTTGCCTCAACTACCTCTGCTGGCAGCTCGTTCCATACACACCTCCCTCTTTGTGAGAAAAGTTGCCCCTCAGGTTCCCGTTAAATCTTTCCTCTCTCACCTTGAACCTATGCCCTCTGGTTCTTGATTCCTCTACTCTGTGCATTCACCCTTTCTATTCCCCTCATGAAAACTGAATGAAAGATACAGCATGGAAACAGGCCCTTCAGCCCACCGTCCATGCCGACCATTGATCACCCATTCACACTAGTTCCACTTCTCCCCCTCTCACTTAATTCCCCTTTGCTCCAAGGAATAAAGTCCCAGCCTGCCCAACCTCTCCCTACAAGGGGAGAGTGGTGGTTAGTAGGTTAGTCACCTAAAATTGTTGAATGCAATGTTCACACGGTTATGTTGTAATTATACTTGATGTGCTTAAGCCAACATTCCCTTCAGTGATCACTTACCTGATTTGCATCATTTGGAACAATATCTCCAGCTGTTGGAATAAATTGCTGCATGTTCAGGGAGTTGAAATGGTTTTTCAAGAACTAAATCTCTTTCTCCACTGCTGCACGCTGTTGTTATCTGAAACAGTGTCTATTGTCTATCGTCAGCCGAAGTACAGGAACTGAAGAACTCGGTAAACAATCCACTGCCAAGAAATCCAAAGTCGATTTCTTGGCAGCACGGTGGTGCAGCGGTAGAGTTGCTGCCTCACAGCGCCAGAGACCCGGGTTTGATCCTGACCACGGGCGCTGTCTGTGCGGGGTTTGCACGTTCTCCCAGTGACCACGTGGGTTTTCTCCAGGTTCTAGGAGTTGAATAAGGCCCTTTGGCCCATCGTCTTACTACGCCATCCAATCATTGCTGAACTTCCTTTCCCTCCTAACCCCATTCTCCTGCCTCCTCTCCATAATCCTTGACATCCTTATTAATCAAGAATCTGTCAATCTTTGCCTTACAAATAACCAGTGACTTGGTTTCCACCGCCATCTGTGGCAATGAGTTCCACCCTCTGACTAAAGAAATCCCACAACAGACTTTGCACTGGAGTTGGACGTTTCAATGCCAGCGTGTGGAGATGGGGACTCCGCAAGAGCCCAGCCTGTGAATGCGGAGCAGAACAACAGACAGCCAACCATGTCATCTCTGGGTGCCCGCTCTACCACCCACCAAATGGAGCTCAGGGCCCGGCAGACATTGACGTAGGGACAACAACCTGGCTGCTCAACACACAGCTTGAGATCTAACTATTCCTTTGGTTTATGTTTCATTCGCAAGAAAATCTCCTTTCTAAAGGTAGTTCTTTTATTCTGAGGCTATTGCCTCTGGTCCTAGACTCTTCCACCAGTGGAAACGTCCGGGTGTTCCGGTTTCCTCCCACACTCCAAAGACGTGCAGGTTTGCAGGTTAATTGGCTTTGGTAAAATTGTAAATTGTCCCTAGTGTGTAGGATAGTGCTTGTGTGCTGTGTAGGAAGGAACTGCAGATGCTGGTTTAAACCGTAGGTAGACACAAAAAGCTGGAGTAACTCAGCGGGACAGTCAGCGTCCGCGAGAGAAGGAATGGGTGACGTTTCGGGTCGAGACCATTCTTCAGACTTCACTTTCTTCAGAAAGTGCTGTTTCTAAGGATGAATCTTCCTCTTGACATCAGTGAATAAATAATATATCTGATTGTGCTGATGCACCCATCCTTCCTGATAATTACAAATGATAGAGGTGCAATGTTGTAATGAGTGTATTTGAATAATTGCAAGCTGTAATTAATTATCGCCTCAGTGTTGGGTTGAACAAGACAGGGAAATAATCTAAAAATGACATTTCAATTTGGCTCTGTTTCCCTGTTCCATATTCAAGAAACATTACTAAAATATGAATTGAACTGTTCAAATAATGTATAGCTGATGACTTCGATTTATTCCTAACAACAAAGCATCCAGATGTTTTATTGTGGAGAATGGTGTGTACATTTTCACTTTCACATTATGCCCAGGGCATATTAACAATTGCAGCAATTTGGATCTGGCATCTTTCCCGACATTATTTGCCTAACTCAAAATGCACGATGTTCTTCGTGTGAATGGAGTGGTTAGATGGACGTGAGAATGTAGGTCTGTACTCGTGTGAAATCGGCACAGAGTGTGAGACCGTGGCCTGGGTGAATCTGTCTCTTTGGCGTGGAACCAAATGTCTTTATATCGATAACCGGATCCAAAGTGACCCAGAGCGGTGCAGCGGGTAGAGCCGCTGCCTCACAGCGCCAGCGGCCCAGGTTCGATGCTGACTTCGGGTGCTGTCTGTGTGGAGTTTGCAGGCTTTCCCTGTAACCACGCAGGTTTTCTCCGGGTGCTTTGATTCCCCCCCACCCTGCCTCGCTCCTGCCCTGCCCCCACCTCCTTCCCAATGTTATCGAGTCATACAGCAGGGAAACAGGCCTTTCAGCCCAACTTGTCCATGCCGACCAAGATGCCCCATCTAGGCTAGTCCCATTGCCTATATTTGACCTATATCCCTCTATGCCTTTCCTATCCATGTCCAAATGTCTTTTAAATGTTGTGATAGTACCTGCCTCAACTACCCCCTCTGGCAGCTTGTTCCATTTACCCACCCTCTAAGTGATTAAGTTGCCCCTCAGGTTCCTATTAAATCCTTCCCCTCACACAAACCTGTGCCCTCTGGTTCTTGATTCCCCGAAGGATTATAGACTTCTGCACACTTAAGGAGGCTTTACAATTAGTCGGATTCATGAAGACTTGGAGCTGTTAATCCCTCAAACACTCAAGTAGGCCCTGAGGCACAATCAACGTTTTAGTTTTCATTTTAGTTTTAGAAATTCAGCGTCAAAACAGGCCCTTCGGCCCACCGAGTTCGCTCTGACCAATAATCACCCCATACACTAGTTCTATCTTACACACTAGGGACAATTTACAGAGGTCAATTAGCCTTCAGGGCTGGTACACAAAATTGCTGGAGAAACTCAGCGGGTGCAGCAGCATCTATGGAGCGAAGGAAATAGGCGACGTTTCGGGCCGAAACCCTTCTTCAGACTTCAGGGCTGCACGGCTTTGGGATATGGGAGGAAACCGGAGCACCCGGAGGAATCCCAAGCGGTCACAGGGAGAACGTGCAAACTCCATACAGACAGCACACGCAGTCAGGATCTTTTACCATTGTTATGACGGATGCCAAGGCTTGGATTTCCAGCAAATCAAAAACTGAGAAAGATATTCAATGATGTAATGTAGAAAATAGGCCAGCTAATGTGAGCTGAACAATCTTTTGCAAACAGCAGTGTGATTATGATCACACGATCTATTCTTAGGCATTTTGTTGGAGAGATGTATAAGATCATGAGGAGGATAGATTGGAGAAAAGTAGAGGAGGGGAATCAAGAACTAGTCTGAAAAAGGGTCTCGACCCAAATCGTCACCTATTCCTTTTCTCTAGAGATGCTGTCTGCCCTGCCGAGTTACTCCAGCTTTTTGAGTCTATCTGCAGTAGGAACCAGAGGGCATAGGTTTAAGGTGAGAGAGGAAAGATTTAATGGGAACCTGAGGGGAAACTTTTTTATTCAGATGGTGGAGGGTATATGAAATGAGCTGCCAGGGGAGATAGTTGAGGCAGGTGCTATAAATAAAGTAAAATTATATCAGGACAGGAATACAGATAGGATTGGCAGGATATGATCCAAATCCTAGGAAATCCTGCCACAGAAGGTAGTTGAGGCCAGTTCATTGGCTATATTTAAGAGGGAGTTAGATGTGGCCCTTGTGGCTAAAGGGATCAGGGGGTATGGAGAGAAGGCAGGTACAGGATACTGAGTTGGATGATCAGCCATGATCATATTCAATGGCGGTGCAGGCTCGAAGGGCCGAATGGCCTACTCCTGCACCTATTTTCTATGTTTCTATGTTTCTAAATGGGACTAGTTTAGATGGACCATCTTGTCCCCCCCACATTTCCGGGGGGACCTCCAGGGGAGGGGGGGGGATGTCAAGTGCGCTCCCTTAACTTTGTCTGGATTAAAGGTGCTCCTCCCCCCCCCCCCCTGCTGACCACCAGTTGCAGGAAAATCGGTGGTGGATCTGCACTTCCAAAGGCCCACCCTCTTTGTAACGCTGATCAAACTCCGGCTCTCCATGTAGACAAGTAAAAGCCGCTAATATTATCACCACCTTGTCTCATTGCGTGGGCCAATTTTAAGTCGGGTCGCCCAGTTATTAGCTGCTGAACAAACGTTGGGATTCGCTCTGATCAGATGCAATCGCTCATTGTAAACGTGCTTTGAATATTTATGAGTGAACTTTACCCATGCAAGATTCACCTCATTTAATTACTTGCTCTGCACAGACTATCCAAGGGCTCTGCGTGACACTTCAGATAATCCGACATGGTTAATGGAATGCTGCCCTTTGTATCACAGGGGCTCGGACTACAAGAGTGGAGAGGTCAAGCTCCATCTGTAGAGAACACACTCGATGTACTGCCATTACCATGCCACGCAAGGTTGCACTGTCGACTTAGCAGAATGACAGACGGATTCCTAAAGATTAAATGGAAATCCCAAAACTGCAAATGTTGGAAAGCTGACATCAGATCAGGAGGTAGACACGAAGTGCTGGAGTAACTCGGCAGTATCGGTCAGGCAGTATCTCTGAAGAAAAAGTATGGGTGACGTTTTGGGTCAGGACCCCTCTTCAGACTGAGAGATCCGAAACGCCACCTATTCTATATCTCCAGAGATGCTGCCTGACCCGCTGAATTACTCCAGCACTTTGTGTCTATCTTCCAAATCAAAGAAAAATCAGTTGTGTTGATGTAGAATTCTTACAACTTTGCAAGAAAGTCAGGAATCTTTCCTTCTAATCTGATTAAAAAAACCTACCTTTGCGCAGTCTGAAGAAGAGTCTTGGCCCGAAAGGTCACATATTCCTCTTCTTCAGAGATCTTGCCTGACTGCTAAAAAACCTGCCTTTCATCCCTTTGAAGCCACCAGTCTGTAATATCATCACAGATTCAATGATACACAGTATATTTGGAAATAATATATTACCAAATGTTTCGCATTGGGACCCTTCTTCAGACCCGAAACGTCACCCATCTTTTTTCTCTAGAGATGCTGTCTGACCCTCTGAGTTACTCCAACACAACTTCACTATAATTCGGTCTATTCCTTTCTACGTGTATAGTCAGGAGATGCAGGTCAGTTGCTTCATTCAAGAGATATCGGTATTGCAGGTAGAGCTGCCATTTACAGCCTGTCCCCTAATTGTCAGTGAGGAGTGGTGAACTGCCTTCATGACCGCAACGCCACTAATGTATCCCTCTCACCAGGGCCGCACGGTTCGCAGCGGTAGAGTTGCTGCCTCGCAGCGCCAGAGACCCGGGCGCAATCCTGACCATGGTCGCTGTCTGCATGGAATTTGTAACCACGTGGGTTTCCTCCGGGTGCTCTGGTTTCCTCCCACACTCCAAAGACGTGCAAGTTTGCAGGTTAATTAGCTTCTGTAAATTGTCCCTAGTGCGTAGGATAGAACTACTGACTGCCTCTCATAATTGAATCTACCTCTAGCCCTGCAATCTCCAATGTTCCAGAGAAAATAATCTGTCTGTCTATTCTCTCCTTGTAGGCAATGCCTCTAAATATAGGCAGCAATACAGCTAAAATGACAATCCCATTGATTAAAATATAAATATCATGTAAAATCAAAATCAGACGTACCCCTTGGTCCCTTAATTACATCTGTTTATAATCGAATCTGTGGTCATTACATTAAAAAGAGTAATCTGAATTTAATTATCCCGTCTGACTGAAACCATAGCCTGAGGGATTGTGGGCTCATTTGAGTGAATGCCTTGGAATAATTCCTGGTGACTAAAATGGATCTTGACCACAGTATTTTGTTTACCGACAGAGTTTCATCTGGTTTGTTTACAAGTGAATCAGACTTACATGAATGCAACGTTCCTGAATGCTTGCTGAGATTGGTTATTGTTCAATGCTGCCGATTTTTACTGTACGCTACAGCACAATTAAATCTATACTTTATTAATGTCACCTTCAATGCAACACGATTCTTGATGAAAAGTCCTATCTGAAGAAGGGTCCCAACGCAAAACGTCTCCTATCCAGTCTGCAGAGAGGTCCCGACCTGAAATGTCACTTATCCATGTTCTCCAGAGAGATGTTGCCTGAGCCGTGAGGTTGCTCCATCACTTTGTGTCCGTTTGTGTAAACCAGCATCTGCAGCTCCATGCTTTGACATTTTGACTGCTCCACTGTGAAATCGCCAGCTTTGAAGAAGTTCTCCTCCTCTCGCTGATGGTTAGTTCTGTGAGACCCTCTCTCACTGCTCCCCCTCTGCGGAGTCTGAAGAAGGGTCCCGACCCATAGCATCACCTATCCATGTTCTCCAGCGATGCTGCCCGAGCCACTCCAGTGCTTTGTGTCCTTTCCCCGGCCCGAAATGTTGCCTGTCCATTTCCTCCCACAGAGGCTGCCTGACCGGCTGAGTTCCTCCAGCACTTTGTGTTTTGCTCAAGATTCCAGCATCTGCAGTTCCTTGTGTCTCCATGATCCACATAACCCCATTCAAGGCCAAAATATAATTAGAAATGGATGACTAAAGCACGGCGAGATGTATAAGTTCCATTCTCCATGGCTCCTTCCTAGTGTTGAGTAAACACAAAGTGCTGGGCCGGGCAGCATCTGTGGAGGGAGTGGATATACGGTATTTCAATTCGGGACCCTTCTTCAGATTAGGTAATGAGAGTGGTGATGTCAAGGCAGTTGATGTTGTACTGGCAATTGGAAATGAAAAGTGCAGAGGGTGGCAGGAGGAGGAGGAGTGTTGGAGATGGGAGTAGGGATCGTCACTGGGGAGTGGGGGAGAGGGTAAGGCCTGAACTACAGGGAGAGGTACGGAAGGCTGGAGTTTTATTCCTTGAAGCGCAGGAGGTAAGGGGTGATCTCAGTGACATACAGCACAGAAACAGGCCCTTCAGCCCAACTGACTAAGATGGCCCATCTAAGCTTGCTTCATATCCCTCTAAACCCTTCCTTATCCATGTACTTGTCCAAAATGTCCTTTGAATGTTGTTATTGTGTACCTGCCTCAACTTCCTCCTGTGGCAGCTCATTCCATACACCCACCACCATCTGACAGTAAAAATGCCCTTCAGATTCCTATTCATCTCACCTTAAACCTCTGTCTTCTGGTTCATGATTACCCTACCGTGGGTAAAAGACTCTGTGCATTTACCCTATCAATATCCTCATGATTTTATACACCTCTGTAAGATCACTCCTCAGCCTCCTGCACTCCAGAGTTCTAGCCTGCCCAACCTGTCCCTGTAGCTCAGGCCCTCGAGTCCTTTGCAACATCCTCGAAATTCTACTCCGCACTCTTTCCAGCCGAAAGAGGTGCGTAAAATCACGAGGGGAATTCAGAGTTCCAGAAATCAATCTACACCTCTGAAACGACTCTATTCTGAAACTGCTCTATCTCCATCCATTTGAGGCAGTCGGCTACTGTTACTAAGAGTGATCTTTCTTGATGATTTTAATAGCGACTGTGCCTGAATCTGGAGGTATGCGTTTTCATACAGAAGTGTGTGAGAACACAAAGCTCCAGATTCAGGGACAGTTTCATCCCAGCTGCTATCAGGCAACCGAACCATCCTCCCTCCAACTAGAGAGCAGTCCTGACCTCCCATCTACCACATTGGAGACCTTTCAACTATCATTAAACAGACTTTACTGCACTAATCTTGCATTAAACGTTATTCCCTTTATCCTGTCCCTGCACACTGTGGACGGCTTGATTGTAATCATCTATCGTCTTTCCGCTGACTGGATACTACGCAACAAAAAAGCTTCTTGATTAGATTCTTGATTAGTAAAGGTGTCAGGGGTTATGGGGAGAAGGCAGGAGAATGGGGTTGAGAGGGAAAGATAGATCAGCCATGATTGATTGGCAGAGCCGACTCAATGGGCCGAATGGCCGAATTCTGTACCTGAGACTTAAGAACTTACGGACTTTTCACACCACCTCGGAACATGTGACAATAAACTAAACTAAACCTTCACAGCCTGAATGTGTAGGAAGGAACTGCAGATGCAGGTTTATAGACAAGGTAGACACAAAGTGCTGGAGTAACTCAGTGGGTCTGGCAGAATCTCTGGAGACAATGAATAGGTAACGTTTTGTGTCAGAATCGTGTCTGTAGTATGAAGAAGGGTTCTGACTCAAAACGTCACCCACCCTTTTTACACTTTGTGTCCTTCGTCACAGCCTGAAACATGATAAATATAAAGTGGAGTGCCCATATCTCCATTGCCCGGGGGGGGGTGGTTCAGAAACAAATCTTAGGTGCGACAGATCCCAGCTTCGACTCTCTGAGAAAACAGGATTCAAAATAGTCGTGTTCATCTCTGCCTTTGAAGTGCGATTTTATTAAGCCTAGCCTGGGATTTCAACATATGTGTTTGATACTAGATACAGGAGTCAGGAGTTAACGGGAACTGATCACAGTGTGAGCCTGTCAGTGCCCCTGGCTACTGAACAGCTCAGTGTTGGTGTAAGCATTTTCTTCTGGCAGCAACTGTGTTGTTCTGATGGGCCTATGCTTCTTGGTCTCTGTGATAACACTCTCAGGTCTCTGTGCATTGCCCCACAATGTAGAGTCATGGAGTCAGTGATGGCAGTGGGTGAGGAGAGGATGGCTGAGCGATCTGGGGGGTTCACCTCACGCACCCTTGGAGATGGTCTGGGGGTTCCCAGGTCGGCCGCGGGAGGCGCCCCCTGGGGGCTCGGAGGCGTGAGGTGAGGCGGGTCGAGGTGCTGGCGGAGTAGGCCGCTGGAGGCCCTGCAGCAACCTGGGGTTCCATTGGATCAGACACCGTTCCAAGTGGCCAAGCGCATTGATCGGACGCATCCTGCAGCGGCACGGAGCGGCGGAGCAGCAGTGGAGGACACCAACAACATCGCCTGGCCAAGCCGACCCCTGCAACTCAAACCCAGTGCCGTTGCCAGGACAACGGGCCTTTAACGCCAAGATAAAACTCGGTACTATTAAGAACTTTGAAACATGAAGGGCACAAGTTGGCGGCAGAAGCGTGGCGACTGTTTGTGTACTTCCTCGATGAAGTCTACTGTTCTTACACTTCAGTCGTTGCACTTTTGTACTTATCTATGATTGTGTTTGTCTACAGTAAGATTGTAAGCAAAACAAAGCATTTCACTGTACCTAAGTACATGTGACAATAAAGTGTAATTGGATCACACAGTGTGGAAGCAGGCCTTGCGTCCCAACTCGCCAACACCAACCAGCATGCTCCATCTTCACTAGTCCCACTGCCCGTGCTTGGCCCAAATCCCTCTAAACTTATTCTATCCATGCACCTGTCCAAATGTTTTTTTAAATGTTGTGATAGTACCTGGCTCAACTATGTCCTCCGGCAGCTCATTCCATACACCCCATCACCATTTGTGTAAAAAAAGCTCCAGATTCACAGACAATTTGATCCCAGCTGTTATAGGGAGGTTTCACGGCAGTCGGGACCCGTACTGTTGCTACGCTACTCCAAGTGGAGTACACGCGATGAACTGCAGGTAGGCACTTACCATTGTTTCCAGCGTAGCGGGCCCGTTAAAACTCGCTGAAATTGTCAATTTTTGCGCTGTAAATAATTATGGAAATCGGGATAAGGGTGAGAGACATTTAGCCTACTTCAGAATTCCATAAGTGAGGAGAAATGACGGTAGATAGAAGCGAGAGCTGAAGGGACAACAACAGCCAGAGTGCTTAGCGAACATTGGCCGTTTTTGCTCACTGCATTTCATCAACTAAGGCATTATTTGTGTTTTTTCTTGATTCCTTTGGCATCTAAAAAGTTTCAGAAGTGATAAATCTGGCTGTAATTTTTTTTAAATCGCCCATGGTTCCCAAGTGGGTTTTTACATACAAAATGAAAACGCATCTGAAGAAAAATTTACAGCCAGATTTATCACTTCTGAGACTTTTTAGATACCAAAGGAATCAAGAAAAAACACAAATAATGCCTTACTGTTGATGAAATGCAGTGAGCAAACGCGATCATTCCCAATATTTTCAATTCCGATATCTGCACAGCCAATGTTTACCAAGCACTTTAGCTGCTGTTGTCCCTTCAGTTCTCGCTTCTCTATACCTTCATTTCGCTTCACTTTTGGAATTCTAAAGTTGGGTACATGTCTCTCACACTTACCCCGACTCCCACAATGTTTTTCAGCGCAAAAATTCAACATTTTGGCGGTTTTTAACAGGTAGGAAAGTACGCGTTTCTTGTATTAATAACATATACCGGAAGTGATGGATGTCCTCCAGATGGATTGAGCGGCTCCGTGCGTCAAGCCCTATGACCCAGTAACCTTACGTGCAACCCCCCAATAAGTCAACTGAACCATCTCATCACCAACTAGAGAATAGTCCTGAGCCATCATCCAGCTCATTGGAGACCCTGTGACTATCTTTATTCGGATTTTACTGGACTTTATCTTGCACTAAACGTTATTCCCTTTATCCCGTGTCTGTACACTGTGGACAGCTTGATTGTAATCACGTATAGTCTTTTCGTTGACTGGAAAGCACGCAACAGAAAGCTTTTCATTGTGCCTCGCAACACGAGACAATAAACTAAACTAAGTAACTAACTAACCAAAAGTTGTCCCTCAGATTCCCATTAAATCTTTCGCCCCTCACCTTAAACATCTAGAATAACTCCCCGCCACTTTTCTTAGCAAACTGTAGGCCCTCTATCCTACCCCCTCACATTACACCCCCCCACCGCATTTTTGTGGAAAGCCCCTTATCTTTAAATCTTGAGATGTCTAGAGCCTAGCCATACATACAGACAACAGAACAATGGAATTATTACTTGCAGCGGTTTAACTGGCCAGTAAACACAGTGATTTATAATAATTAAACCATTTCCAGATCGTTCTACAGATAATATTTGACCGTGAAGGAAGGAACTGCATATGCTGCTTTAAACCAAAGATAGACAGAAAGTGCTGGAGTAACTCAGTGGGACAGGCAGCATCTCTAGAGAGAAGGAATATAATATAATTTGGGGTGCAAGACAATGCGCAATATTCTTTTAAAATATTTTTAATACCTATTTATTAATTTCTTCACTGATTTGTGTATATGTGAGTCAATGGCTGGTGTGTTTTGTTCTTTTTAAACCGAAGGAGATGCAATGGAATTTCGTTGCACAGTATTGTACAATGACAATAAACGTATTCTATTCTATTCTATTCTATTCTATTCTATTCTATTCTATTCTAAGGAATGGGTGACATTTCGGGTCGAGACCCTTCTTCAGACTGAAGTTACTCCAGCATTTTGTGTCTATCTTCTATTTGACTGCGAGTTTAGTTTAGTTTAGAGATTTAGTTTTAGTTTAGAGATTCAGCATGGAAACATACCCTTCAACCCCTACTCTAGGTAAAAGATTCACTCTATCTATCTCCCGCATGAAAAACGAATTGAAATATATATCATGGAAACAGGCCCTTCGGCTCACCGGATCCACACTGATCATCGATTGCCCTTTCAAACTAGTTCTGTTATCCCGCTTTCTTATCCACTAGGGGCAATTTGCAGAGAACAATTAACCTACAAACTCGCACGTCTTTGGGATGTGGGAGGAAACTGGAGCACCCGGAGAAAACCCACGCAGTCACAGGGGGATCGTGCAAACTCCATACAGAGAGCACCTGAAGTCAGGATCGAACCCAGGTATCTTGCGCTGTGAGGCAGCAGCTTTACCGCTGTGCCACTGTGCCACCCATTCTTCCAGCATTTCTATTTTTGTTTTAGACTCTATCGACTCTATGCTAGCTGGTGCTAGAACAATCCCGGGAGTCCAGATCCCCTGTTGTTGCCTTGCAAATTAACCCCCCCCCCCCCCCTCTCTCTCTCTCTCCCTCTCTCTCTCCAAAGTGCATCCGCATTTCATTTTGGACGGCTATGGTTGACTTTCTGTCCACCATTCAACATGGACATAGTGGACCAAAGGGCCTGTTCCTGTACCGTATTGTTCCGTGTTCTAGACCAAGGGAAGGATAGTGGGATTGGTACAAATGGTTATTGTGTGGGCCAAAGGGCCTTGTGTGTCCTTCCTATCACACCCACAGGCCCGGCTCTCCTGGTGAGGGAAGGCCATCCAGCCCGGTCCCTGCTCACCCCGTAGATTGGGAATTGGGGAGGGGGGTGGAGTGAGACGGTGAGAGGAACAGGGGGGGTCATACCTGCCGCGCCCTCAAGGTCGGCTGCAGGAGGTGCCCCCTCCCCCGGGGAACGAGGGATGAAGAGGGCCGGGCGAGGAGAGGGACGACGGTTCGCAGGGCGACCGGAATGGAGGCAACGGCTGCAATGGGCCCGTACGGCAATCTGCAGCTGGGAGTGTAAAATGGCACCAAAATTGCGACTCTTACATATAGACTCAGTGGGCTGGTCTGTGCATACTGGATTGACAGGGGGATGGTGCATATGTACAGGGATAGTCTTGCTGGGCTATACACAACAAAATGTATTTCACTGTAGCTAGTACACATGACAATACAGAAACCATTGAACCTCTAGTCAGTGCACAAAGACATACAGGTTTGTAGGTTAATTGGTATAAATTGTCCCTAGTGTGTAGCAGAGTGTTCGTGTGCAGTGATCACTGGTCAGTACGGACTCTGTGGGCCGAAGGGCCTGCTTCCATGCTGTATCTCTAAACTAAACGACGAGCGTTCGATTTGAAGGCATATTGCGTAGGAATACTGTATCTCTATAAATAAAAATTGGTTCATTAAATCAGCACAGAAAAGGAAGCGATGCTTGTGAAGCAAGATCCATCCTCGATTTTGTGGGCAATTTAATTTGTCCACGCTCTTTGTTATCTTCTCGTTCACAATTAGGAGCGCATGTTCTAATCTAAGTGACTGTTAGCAAACTGTCCCACCGCTGCTCCGCAGTCTGGAGGCTGTTACAGGCGAGATTATTGCCAGGGCCAGGTTGTGGTGAGGTATCGTAACGGGTCCTTCGTTAGTTTATAATTCCCTGCTGCATTCTGGAAATAAACCCCCAATTAATAAAACGCTGCAGACGAGGAAAATATATAATTAGCCCCAATCTGTACGATTCCAGAGCAGGAGGCGGCGCAGGGCCGTTAATAGGGATGATGGCGTCATAGTAACAGAGTGGTTATAGAGCTGAGGGATGCCATTCAGCCCATCATGTCCATACCTGCTCTATGTGAGCAGTCCATAAGGCATAGGAGCAGACTTAGGACATCGAGTCCATCTAGTCTGTTCTGCTTTTTGATCACCACATATGTATTTTTCCCTCTCAATCCCATTATCCTGCCTTTTCCACATCACCTACGATACCCTTCCTAATCAAGAACCTAGGCACAAAATGCTGGAGTAACTCAGCGGGTCACGCAGCATCTCTGGAGAACGTGAATTGGTGACATTTTGGGCGGAGACCCTTCTTTGGACATACACTTTGGTGGATTAATTAGCTGCAGTAAATTCCCCCATGTGTATGGGTGAGTTGTAGAATCCGTGGGGGGGGGGGGAGATGATGGGAGTGCTGGGCTTAATGTAGGATTAGTGTAAATGGAAGCATCGTGGTAGGTACGGATCCAATGGGCCGAAGGGCCTGTTTCCACACGGGATGACTGCCTGCCTGGAACGGGTTTTGTACATTTGTTCTGTATCTTTGCCAAATTGTGAATATAATGTTCTCTCTTCTACAGAATGTTTCTCAGGCTTGAAGTCACAGTACAGTAAATAATGACACCTCCACAAACCTGCACTGGGAACTGACACTCGCACTCAATGTTGGCACATTTCTCTTTTATGTAACAACAACATCTTTCTAAATATTCTTTCCTTGGGCTTGTGATAAGTTTAGTTTAGTTTAGTTTTAGTTTAGAGATACAGGGCAGAAACAGGCCCTTCGGCCCACCGAGTCCGTGCCGACCGATGATCTTCCCGTACACTAGCACTATCCCACTGGGGACAATTTACACTTATACCAAGCCATTTAACTTACAGACCTGTACGCCTATGGAGTGTGGGAGGAAACCGAAGATCTCGGAGAAAACCCACGCAGGTCACGGGTACAGATAGCACCCATAGTCAGGATCGAACCCAGGTCTCTGGCACTACAAGCACTGTAAGGCAGCAACTCTACCGCTAGGCCACCGTGCCTCCCCAATATTTTTTTTAAAATCAGAAATCAAAATATTAACTGTTCTTTTAAATTTTTGAATTAAAAAAATGTTTTATTCTCTTAAACATTTTTTTTTCATTCTGGAATCATGCTTCATAGAAATATAGACAATAGGTACAGGAGTAGAGGCCATTCGGCCCTTCGAGCTTGCACCGCCATTCAAAATGATCATGGCTGATCATCCAACTCAGTGTCCTGTACCTGCCTTCTCTCCATACCCCCTGATACCTTTAGCCACAAGGGCCACATCTAACTCCCTCTTAAATATAGTCAATGAACTGGCCTCAACTACCTTCTGTGGCAGAGAAGGTTTCTTCCTTGGTTTCTTTCAATTCCCTACAGAAACATTTATTAACTATTGGGTGCATTTCTAAATATTCTTGCTTTGGGCTTAAAGTTTAAAAAAAATGATAACTGAAAATATTAGCAGTTCTTTTTAGGAGGGCCTGTTTCCATGCTGTATTTCTAAACTAAACTAAACTACTATAGATAGAGCAAGGGATGATGGAAATGTCGTTATTTCTTCGGTTTAGGTAACGAGGAACAGTGAAAAGCTATGTTTTACATGCTGTCCAAACATGTCAGACATGCCACACAAAAATACAATCAGGCCAAACTCAAGGACAATAGGTAGAGCAAAGGGGAAGAAACAGAGTGCAGAATACACTTCTCAGCATTGTAGTGCATCAGACTTGGATTGTTTTTTACTGGAATGCTGGCGGTTGCAGGGAGAGGTATATAAAATTATCAGAAGCATAGATAGGATAGACAGTCAGAACCTTCAAGAGTCAAGAGATATTGTCATATCTCCCAGATAGAACAATTAAATTCTTACTTGATGCAGCACAACAGAATATGTACACCTTTTTTCCCCAGGGTGGAAAAATCAAATACTAGCGGGCGTAACCTTAAAGTGAAAAGGGCAAAGTTTAAAGTAGACTAGACCAACTGGGGACCAGGCCTCCCGTTGAGGAAACGGGTGAGTAGTGGGTCCCAGTTGGTCTAGTCTACTTTCCTCAACGGGAGGCCTGGTCCCCAACGCAACCCGTTCCCCAAGGCAATATTCCACCACTGCGCAGGGGCTGCTCATTTCGCCTTATTCAAAATTCAGTGTACTGTGACTTAGTTTTAGGGGGGGGGGGGGTGATGGCGTCACAGGGGAGGGAAATGCGGCCCTTCCCCTGACGTCACTCAAAGCTTGTGGAATATTCTGTGTGTGAAACTGGCTCCGAGCCGAGCCATCGTGCCCGCCCACCTCATTGTGACGTCGTCAGTGGAAGCTGATCGTTTTAAAAGGTAGTTTTTCTTCTTTTTTTTAAACTTTAATCACCAATGCCATGAAATAAGCATAAAATATTAAATGAAGCTGATAACTGCCTAGAGGGGAAAATGTGTCAGAATATGTAAAAATCTTATTGTTACCGCATAGTGTTTTTGCGAAAATATAAAGACACACACATATACACACACACATATACACCCATACACGATGAGAGTTTTAAAGTTACAGAGACGCGGCTTTGTACAATGTGTGCATCAGTTCCATAGTTTAAATCCAATGTCCACAATATGGTAGAGGTGAATCGGACAGTACCCCAGTCATGGGCGGAAATCGCTTTTAAAACATGGGGGGGGGGGGGAACAATGTGGCCTAACATCTAGGGCAGGGGTCGGCAACCTACGGCCTACGGGCCGGATCGGGCCCATAACCTGAAATAATCCGGCCTGCAGGCGTATTTTTCTTCAATTAGTTTTCGTGACCTGGGCACTGCAGCCAGCCCAGGGGCACACAGGCGACCTGGGCACTGCAGCCAGTCCTGGGGCAGGCGAGCTGACCTGGGCGCGCAGGCAACCTGGGAACTGCAGGTCCTTTGGCCCAACGTTTCCGCACCGACCAGTAATCACCCCGTACACTAGCACCATCCAACACACAAGGGACAATTTACAATTTACCGAAGCACTTAACGTACAAATCTGCACGTCTTTGGAATGTGGGGCAAGCGAGCCGACCTGGGCGCTACAGCCAGTCCCGGGGCACGCACTACCCCCCTGTCCCAGGATTTCCGCCCAGCTGGGGCCCAGCTTATGGAAGGTCTGTTCAGAAGCAGGTTTACAGAGGGGGAAGAAGCTGTTCCTGAGCTCAGCTTAAGGGGATGAACAGAATTAGAAATAGGGTATCTGGAGTACTCTGTGCTTTCCCTTCCCAGAAAGGCTTAATTAAGGTCTCGGAAGAGCAGTGAACATTGTTCATTCTCCCGGAAAGTGAGGCGAGACAGAGCCGAAAGCAGGATAATGGGAATTTTTGACACAGTCTGCAAAAATCATTTGTGACCAACAATATTACAAGAGACAGCCACTTCATCTGCGCTGAGCATAATGATGTTATCCAGTTATATTCCCAGCCAGAGACAGGACACTTCCATTAGGCCGTGTCTGAATGTCAAAAGCAAGGAATCAGTAAGTGGGGCATGATTTTCTACAGATGTGCCATAGAAATCATTTTATTGGGATGCGTCACGGCATGGTTTGGGAACAGTTCCATTCAAGACGGCAAGAAATTCATAATCATAATCACATTTTATTAACCAAGTAAGTTTTGCAACAAACGAGGAATTTCATTTGCCATACAGTCATACCATTAAAAAGCAACAAAACACACAAAATACATTTTAACATAAACATCCACCACAGTGACCCCTCCATTTTCCTCACTGTGATGGAAGGCGAAAAAAAAGTTCTCTCTTCCTTCCTTTGTTCTCCCGTGGTCGGGGGCCTCGAACCTTCCGTTGACGAGGCGATCTTGGCTGCCGTAGCCGGCGGTCGGGCCCTCCGTGTCGTTAGCGATCAAGCTCCTGCATCGGGGGGATGCCAGTGCGGTGCGGTGCGGTGATCGACCCCGGGTCGGGGCTGGTCGAACCTTCTGCCTCATGTGGAGCTTCCCGACATCGGTCTCTACCCGAGACTGCGAGCTCCTCGATGGTGGAATACGCAGGCCGCGGTTGGAGCGTCGATCCAAGGCAAAGGATCGGCTCCGATGGTAAGTCCACTTCCCCGCAGTGGGGCTCAAAGCCAGTACCGAGCAAGGCCTCCAGCTCCATGATGTTTGGCTGCAGAGCGACCGGAGATACGATCCGGAAAACAATCGCATCTCCGGCAAGGTAAGAGATTGAAAAAAAGATTCCCCGGACCCCCTCCCCCACCCCCCACATAAAACAAACCAGAGAACATTAACACAAACTTTTAAAACACACTAAAAAAAACAAAAAAAGACAGACAGACAGACTGTTGGCAAGGCTGCCATCGTGCTGCGCCCCCTGGTGGAAATTGCGGAGAATTGTGGCCATAGACCCACACAAACCAACCTCCCTTCATTGACTCCATCTACACATCACACTGCCTCGGCAAAGCCACCAGCATAATCAAGGATGAGTCACACCCCTGTCACTCCCTCTTCTCGCCATCCCCATTAGGCAAGAGGTACAGACGTATGAACCTCTGATGACCTCAGGAAGGGTGGAGTCCATAAGGGTAGAGATCGTGATGTCAAGTGTTGCCGGCCCTGTTTTGTTCAGGCATTCTCTATCTTTCAGTCTGACCCGAAACGTTGCCTGTTCCTTTTCTCCAAAGATGCTGCCTGACCCGCTGAGTTAGTCCAGCACTTTGTGCCCACCTCTGCAATGGTCTATCTATCCTCCCGAGCCTCTTCCTACCTCTGCAACGCTCTTGGTCTTCACAACATCTCACGGTCAAGTTTGGTTTGAAGTTACAGCGTGGGAACGGGCTCTTCGACCTACTGAATCCGCACCGACCAACCCGTACACTAGTCCTACCCTACACCCTAGGGACAACTTACAGAACTCAATTAACCTACAAACCCATACGTCTTTGGAGTGTGGGAGGAACCCGGAGCACCCGGAGACAACCCACGTGGTCACAGGGAGAACGTAGAAACCCTGTACAGCGAGCACGCATAGTCAGGATCGAACCCGGGTCTCCGGCACAGTAAGGCAGCAACTCTATCGCTGCGCCACCATGCCGCCTATAAGTTGAAGGAACTCAGAGAACTCGGTGCAGGCTCGAAGGGCCAAATGGCCTCCTCCTGCACCTATTTTCTATGTTTTAACTTGGTTTCCTACCGCCACCCGTGATGCCCCCACTATCCCTCCCTCATCCACACTTGAATTCTTACACTTTATTCATTCTTTTCTGCTCTTTCTCTCCTCCGTTCAAAATTGATGTGATTGGTGTGTAATTTTCTTGTTAACAATGGAGAGAGGCGTCTGTTGAATGAGTCATGGAAGATCCAAACTACTTAAGTGTGCTTGGCGTGGATTTAATTATACCAAAGCACATTTGTCTGTGCCGACTGCAATTAGTTTTCACTGTCTCTTTGTCCCTCAAAGCTCCAAGCTCCCATAATTCAATAAGCATCTTAATAACTAATATCTTAGTTTATCCACTGCCAGTCTCCGATATACAAAATTTCCCTATCTGTGGCTAGCGCGAACAGGTTGGCAGATGGGTCTCATTCTCTTACAGTTTCTGTTTAGTTTAGTTTAGAGGTACAGCATGGAAGCAGGCCCATCAGCCCACGCTAACCAACACTAACCACCCATACACGGTCTGAAGAAGGGTTTCGGCCCGAAACGTTGCCTATTTCCTTCGCTCCATAGATGCTGCTGCACCCACTGAGTTTCTCCAGCTTTTTTGTGTACCACCCATACACTTGTTCTACCCTACACACCGGGGACAATTTAAAGAGGTCAATTAACCTACAAACGTGGTTTGCAATTTGGACTCTATTCTTTAGAGATACAGCGCGGAAACCAGTCCTTCGGCCCACCGAGTCCACACCGACCAGCAATCACCCCGTACACCAACACTATCCTACACACTGGGGGAAATTTGACAACCCAACAGTACCAACCCAATTAACCGACAATCCTGTGCATCTTTGGAAAGTAGGAGGAAGCTGGAGCACCTGGAATAAACCCATGCGGTCACAGGGAGAACGTACAAACTCTGTACAGACAGCACCCGTAGTTAATGGCCTGTCCCACTGTATGAGGTAACTCAAGAGTTCTCCCGAGTTTCCCCTGATTCGAACTCAGAGAATTACGATAATAGCCGCTCGTAGGTACTCGGGGGCTCTCGTGGACATTTTTCACAGTGCTGAAAAAACTTCACAAGTTACCACGTTTCCCGAGTGCCTGCCGTTAGCGTTACGAGCCGCTACGAGACATCCACGAGCTCCAACGTAGCCGCTACACACATTCTACGTACTTACCACGAGTTTGATGTTTTTTTAAACTCGGGAGAGCTCTTGAATTACCTCGTACAGTGGGACAGACCCTTAGGATCGAACCTGGGTCTCTGGCGCTGTAAGACAGCAACTCTACTGTTGCCCCACTCTGTACCCCATTCATTATTTGAATTTCTCAATGCCAATATTGCCTAAAAATTAGTTCATTTATCATCAGCCTGTCATTTCACAACTGCACACCATTTACAACTACATCTCAAATCAATACTTAAATTCCTACTGTGCAACAAAACGAATTGAGTCATAGATTTACAGATTAACAACGGACCAACAAGAAGTAACGGATGCTCATTTTTATAAAAAAATAACCTGGCATCAGAATTGCCACATTCCAACTCCATCACAAAGACCATCTGACCATCCATCACCCGTCCATACGAGTTCCATCTTATCCCCTCTCATCACACTAGCGGCAATTTACCGAGGGATGATTAACCTGCAAACTCGCACATCTTGGGGATGTGGGAGGAAACCGGAGCACCCAAAGGAAACCCTTGCAGTTACAGGGAGAACGTGCAAACTCCACACACAGACAGCACCCAAAGTGAGGATCGAACCTGGGCCTCTGGCGCTGTGAGGCAGCGGCTCTACCCGCTGTGCCACAGTGCTGCCCGTTTAACGCGGTGACCACGCAGAGGTGACCAGCCCAACTTATCAACGGGAAACTTCAGCTCCAGAAATGATCACAGGAGCAGGCTGTGTTGAATTAAATCTATTTCTGCGTGATTTATGATTAAAAATGAACACAGATTAATCTGATCTCAGCTTGTATTCACACCGTGAAATGAAGATACACCTATTCATTGTCACTGCGTTATTCTTTACTCTTATGCAAAGCCACAGAAATGTTTCAATAAATTTAATGAAAATCAAAGACGTCTCATTTACATGCAAAGTGACAACAATTCTCCTAAGTGCTATGATTTCACACCCACTTTGATACTGATGGAATATCATATGATACGTTCATCTCTGCACCTGCCTTATTTCAACCGCACACCATTTACAATCAGCACACCAGCATCAGTTTATCCTCTCCCCCCCCCATATGCAACATTTTCCCATTTGTGGCTAGCAGAAACCAGGTGGGCAGAATGGCCTCATTCTCTTACCGTTTCTGTAACAATATGAATGGCAATATCGCCTGAACGTGTCAGTGTATCATCTTGCCTGCCGTTTCTCAACTGCACAACCTTTACAACCAGAGTCTTGAATCAGGCTTAAAATTCCTATTGATAGCAAACAAATGAAATTGGGAGCGCAGATCCACCGATTAACAGCTGACCGACAAGAAGTAACGGAACCTTGTTTTTAATGAAAACACGGCATTAGATTTGCCAAATGCCATTTCTATCGCAAAGAGACAGATCGCTACACCGTCGTCCCGTCCCATTCCGACGGCTTAAGTGCTTGGAGCATTACTCCAATTTAAATTCCGCTTAATTGATAAATTCGTTAGTGACCCCGGATGAAATCCTTACCTCGTTTGGCTGAGGTCTGATTGGAACCTCTCAATACACACAGCGTTTGTGCAGAGCAAAATGACACGGGTCTCCCTTGAGGCAGGCACATCAATATAAGAGATTGTCTACTTTAATTACTGGGCAGCGATCATAACCAGCTAGACAGAGGCTCAGAAACTGACAATAGACTCACGCTTACAGATCTCCTCCTGATGCACACACATGTCAGGCAGTATTAGTTTCTTTCCCTCGCCCGTACCTCAGGAGAGACAAAACGTGAATTCATTTGAGGGCTTTCCCCGACAAAACCGTATCTGCTAGCTTCAGGCTAAGCTGGTCCCTGATAAATGAAATGCACGCACATATTCACACACACACAGGCACACACATGGGCACGTACGTTCATGTTGATGCATATAAGCACGGGCACACACACACAGGCACACATACAACTTCATGCATGTGGACAGACACGTACATATGCACAAACAGGCGTGCACAGCTGAACAAACCCATGCAAACACTCCACAAATGCAGCATGCACTTTACCAACGGCTTGTACATCAGCAATCACGTTAAGTTGCAGCAGCAATATTAATTTTAATTTAAAGCTTTTCAGCTTCGATGCCAACTGAGAATTCCTAGCACCTTAAATATTTCAAATAACCTCGTCAATTCTGCTCCAAATAAATTATTGAGTGGATTTCAATGGCTCGTGATGTGGCTGAATGAAATAATAATTTTGCAGAGAGGAATTGTTTTTTTATCGTCATCGTAAAGATGTATTTCAGGGGGAAGTCATTATTCAACAGATGCAAGAGCCAGAATGGTGTGGGAGAAGCAGGGAAGTAATCAGGAGAAGATTGGGGACATCAGCTTAAAGGGGCTGATGTTCGAAGGCAGATTGTACCTGAACGGAAACCTCTGGAGACTTTGCGCCCCACCCAAGGTTTCCGTGCGGTTCCCGGAGGTTGTAGGTGGTTGCAGGCAGTGGAAGCAGGTAGGGAGACTGACAAAAACCTCCGGGAACCGCACGGAAACCTTGGGTGGGGCGCAAAGTCTCCAGAGGTTTCCGTTCAGGTTTCCTAAGTGGGACAGGGGCATATATATATATATATACTCACGGATCCCGTCTACAGCACCATCGGTGAAAGCTTGATGTGTCTGCTCTGGACACATTTAGCTCACAACACAAGAAAAAGAAGACAGCAACCTATTCCACAAATCAGTGGGAGCATTGCGTGCAGTTTAGTTGAGATACAGGGCGGATACATGCTCTTCAGCCCACCAAAGTCCGCGCCGACCAGCGATCACCCCGTACACCAACACTGTCCTACACGCCAGGGACAATGAACAGAAGCCAATTAACCTACAAACCTTTGTGTTTAAGAAGGAACTGCAGATGCTGGAAAATCGAAGGTGCACAAAAATGCTGGAGAAACTCAGCGGGTGCAGCAGCATCTATGGAGCGAAGGAAATAGGCAACGTTTCGTCCCGAAACGTTGCCTATTTCCTTCGCTCCATAGATGCTGCTGCACCCGCTGAGTTTCTCCAGCATTTTTGTGAACCTACAAACCTTCACGTCTTTGGAGTGTTGGGAGGAAACCGGAGCACCCGGAGAAAACCCACGCAGCCACAGGGAGAACGTGCAAACTCCGCACAGGCAGCACCCGCAGGCAGGAATACACCCAGGGATCTGGCGCTGCGAGGCAGCAACTCTACCGCTGCACTCACTGTTGTGCCACCCCAAATTTCACATCCCAAAGACGCGCGGGTTTGTAGGTTAATCGGCCTCTCTGTAAATTGCCTCAAATATGTGGAGAGCAGATGAGGAAGTGGGATAACATGGAACTATCTGGTGTGAACGGGTGACCGATATTTGGCGTGGACTCGGTCGGCAAAAGGGCCTGTTTCCACGCTGCATCTCCGGATGCCAGAAACCCAGGTTAGATCCTGACAACGGGTGCTGTCAGTGTGTGTGTGTGCGCAGTTTGCACATTCTCCCTGTGACCGCGTGGCTTTTCTCCGGGCGCTCTGGTTTCCTCACCCATTCCAAGACGTGCGGGTTTGTAGGTTATTTGTCGTCTCTAAATTGCCACAAATATGTAGAGAGTGGATGAGAAAGTGGGATAACATAGAACTAATGTGAACTAGTGGTGGGCTGGACTCGGTGGGCCGAAGGGCCTGTTTCCATGCTGAGTCTCTAAACTAAACCAAACTAAGTTGCAACAAAATAATTCAAGATTGGCAAAAGACTGCAGTTAGAGGATATCAGAAATAATATGAAAATGTTGGAAAATCTCAGGCACGATCCCCAGGGAGAGAGAAACCACAAACATTTCAGACCAACGACCTTTCCTGTGGTGTAGATGACCTATATGTAAATACCACAACTTTATCCATTCAGTAGATAAATTTCATTTTCTGTTGAAGGACTACTCTCTCGTAAAAGGTCATTAAAATGGTAACTCAGGTCTAGACATAAGCTTTAGGCTTCAGACTTCACGCGGAAACAGGCCCTTCGGCCCACCGAGTCCGTGCGGAACAGCTAACACATCCTACACACTAGGGACAATTTACAATGTTACCAAAGCCAATTAACCTACAAACCTGCACGACTTTGGTAACCGGAGCACCCGGAGAAAACCCCCGCAGTCTGCACGGAGTTTGTACGTTCTCCCTGTGACTGCATGTGCTGCGGTTTTCCCCCACATCATTAAGATGTATAGGGTTATAAGTTAATTGGCCCTCTGTAAATTAACCCTTGTGTGTCGGATACAAAAGCGGGATAACACTATACAAGTGTGAATGGGTGATTGATATAATAACAAGGAATTGCAGATGCTGGTTGTATCCAAGATAGACACAAAACGCTGGAGTAACTCAACGGGTTTGAAGCAGTTGACCTGAGATGTCACCTATCCAATTTCTCCAGAGATACTGCCTGAGCCGCTGAGTTACTCCAGCACTTTGTGTCTATCGATGATCAGCGTGGACTTGGTGGACCAAAGGGCCTATCTCTGCACTGTATCTCTAAACTAAATGAATAGAGAAGGTGTGCGATAATAGAAACATAGGTGCAGGCGTAGGCCATTCGGCCCTTCGAGCCAGTACCACCATTCAATATGATCATGGCTTATCATCTAAAATCATTACCCCGTTCCTGCTTTCCCCCCATATCCCTTGTTTACTTTAGCCCTTAGAGCTAAATATAACTCTCTCTTGAAAACATCCAGTGAATTGGCCTCCACTGCCTTCTGTTGTAGAGAATTCCACAGATTCACAACTCTCTGGGTGAATTTTTTTCCTCATCTCAGTCCTAAATGGACTACCCCTTATTCTTAAAGTGTGACCCCTGGTACTGGACTCCCTCAACATTGGGAACATTTTTCCTGCATCTAGTCTGTCCAATTCTTTTCCAAGAATTTTATGTGTCTATAAGATCCACTCTCATCCTAAATTCCAGTGAATACAAGCCCAGTCGACCCATTCTTTCATCATATGTCAGTCCCGCCATCCCGGGAATTAACCTGGTGAACCTACCTCAATGTCCTTCCTCAAATTAGGAGACCAAAATTGCACGCAATACTCCAGGTGTGGTCTCACCAGGGCCCTGTACAACTGCAGTAGGACCTCCTTGTTCCTAAACTCAAATCCTCTCGCAATGAAGGCCAACGTGTCATTAGCTTTCTTCACTGCCTGCTGTGCCTACAGTCTTAGTCAATCTTCGGCAATACTTAGTCAATCATCATTATTGGGATAAAGTTGTGAATATACATCTGACCTAACCCACACCCGAGTTGTGGAAACAAAATTGCAGATGCTGGTTAATGCCAAAGTTAGACACAAAGTGTTGGAGAACTGAGCGGGTCAGGCAGCATCTCTGGTGAAACAAGATAGGTGACGTTTTGGGTCGGGACCCTTCTTCAGATTGAAAGTTACGGATGGCAAAGGGTGGGGATGAAGAGACGGAGTCGAGACTAGACCAGGACCAATCAGGCCCAGCAACAAATGACCTCAGGCAGGGAGGTGTCCAGGTAGGCCCGTTGTTGGCTAGGTATGTTCTTAAGAGGGATGTTCACGAAGGAACTGCAGATGCTGGAAAATCGAAGGTAGACAAAAGTGCTGGAGAAACTCAGCGGGTGTGGCAGCATCTATGGAGCGAAGGAAATAGGCAACGTTTCGGCCCGAAACGTTGCCTATTTCCTTCGCTCCATAGATGCTGCCGCACCCGCTGAGTTTCTCCAGCACTTTTGTCTACCTTCTCAAGTGGGATACAATGTGGTGAACTATGGAAGTGATTAAATGACTATTGTGGAGGAAGGGGGCAAGGGGGAATGAGGAGGGGAAAGGGGTTGTTAGTAGAAGTTACTTAAAATTATCCATAGATGGATATGGGAGCCAAATCATTGGGTATTTGTAGGAGGGACATTGATAGATACTTGATTAGTACGGGTGTCAAGGATTATGGGGAGAACGGAGTAGAATGGGATTGAGAGGGAAAGCTAGATCAGCCATGATTGAATGGCCGACTTCTGCCTCTGTGACATGAGAATTAGGGAATTCAATGTTCATATCGAAGATAGACACAATAAGCTGGGGTAGTCCAGCGGGTCAGGCAGCATCTCTGGAGAGAAGGAATGGGTGATGTTTCAGGTCGAGACTCTTCTTCAGACTGGTCAGGAATAAGGGAAACGAGAGATATAGACGATGATGTAGAGAGATAAAGAACAATGAATGAAAGATATACACCATCATTGTGTATTTTTAAGGGAGAGATCGACAGTTTCTTGATCAGAAAGAATGTCAAGGGTTATGGAGAGAAGGCAGCAGAATGGGACTGAGAGGGAAAGATAGATCAGCCATGATTGAATGGCGGAGTAGACGTCAGGGGCCAAATGGCCTAATTCTGCTCCTAGAAGTTATAAACATGAACTGAGGTCGTTCTGCAAACTGCCCATTCCACCCACAGTCAGAGCAACCCGAGACACCTTGCGTTGAGCTCGAAATGCGTTTATTGTACTGGTGTGTTTATCTGCTGTGCAGAAACTCTGTGACGTAAATTAAAATGCCAAGTTCAGTAAATGTCCAGAGTAATATCCTTTCAAAAGGTAAATTGTTTCTTCGAGCAAGAGAGCGATGGCAACGATTTAGCCTCATGTGTTCAATCGCTGGGCATAAATTAGATGCTCCCTTTACTCATTTCCAAATCAGCAATGCTGGACAAAATAGAGAGCAGGGAATACGGTGTAATTTTTCATATTTATTGCAGTTGATGCATCTAAACTCTGTGAATAGAGGGAGCTGTGTGAGGCTTTTAGAGCTTCTTTAGGCTTTTAGACTTTAGAGGTACAGCGCGGAAACAGGCCCTTCGTCCCACCAAGTCCACGTCGACCAGTGATCACCCTGTACACTAGCACTATCCTACACACTAGGGACTATTTTTTTTTACAACTTACTGAAACCAATTATCCTACAAACCTGGATGTATTTGGAGTGTGGGAGGAAACAGGAGCACCCGGAGAAAACCCACGTGGTCACAGGGAGAATTGTACAAACTCCGTATAGACAGCACCCATAGTCAGGATCGAACCCGGGTCTCTGGCGATGTGAGGCAGCAATTCTAATAATAATAATAATGGATGGGATTTATATAGCGCCTTTCTAATACTCAAGACGCTTTACATCGCATTATTCATTCACTCCTCAGTCACACTCGGTGGTGGTAAGCTACTTCTGTAGCCACAGCTGCCCTGGGGCAGACTGACGGAAGCGTGGCTGCCATTCTGCGCCTACGGCCCCTCCGACCACCACCAATCACTCACACACATTCACACACAGGCAAAGGTGGGTGAAGTGTCTTGCCCAAGGACACAACGACAGTATGCACTCCAAGCGGGATTCGAACCGGCCACCTTCCGGTCGCCAGCCGAACACATAGCCCATTGCTGCGCCACCGTGCTGCCCACTTTGTAGAGTCTTTGGCCAATGAAGATGCTGTCGCAATGTAACAGATGCCTGCTCTGCAAGCCATTGCAAACAGCAGTCCTGGTGCCATTAAGGAGGCCATTTGGCCTGTCAGGTCCATGCTGGCCCCAGGTAGAGCAGATGCGTACCTTTCCTTTAGCGTTAAAAATCTGAACATAGAACACCTGGAGGGTAGAACAGTACAGCACAAGAACAGGCCCTTCTTCCCACAATGTCCGTGTCGAACACAATACCTCCTCTTTCTGCCTGCACATAATCCACATCCCTCCACTCCCCGCATATCCATGAGCCGACCTAAAAGCCTCTTAAATGCCACTATTGCATCTGCCTCCACCACCACCCACAGCAGCATGTTCCTGGCACCAACATGTGTACGCTGTGTAAAAACCCTGTCCCACATGTTTCCTCTAAGCATTGCCCCTCTCACCTTAAAGGTATGCCCTCTAATCTTTGATATTTCTAAGATAGACACAAAATGCTGGAGTAACTCAGTGGGACAGGCAGCATCCCTGGTTAGGAGGAATGGGTGACGTTTCAGGTCAAGACCCTTCTCCTATCCTGAGAAAAAGGTTCTAATGGTCTACCCTATCCATGTCTCTCATAATTTTATATATATCTGTCGGGTCTTCCTTCAACCTCGAGTGTTCCAGGAAAAATAATCCAAGTCCATCCAAACTCTGACTATAAAGACTTTAAAGTTTAGAGGCGATGCGCAGGGCACGTTATTTTTACACATCGCAGTGAGTGCCTGGAATGCGCTACTAGGGGTGGTGGTGGAGGCGGATACGATAGTGGTGTTGAAGAGGCTTTTATATGGGGCACATGGATGAGCAAGGAATGGAGGGATTTAGATCATGTACAGGCTTTAGATTTTTGACTTTAGAAATACAGTGTGGAAACAGGCCCTTCGGCCCACCAGCTGCACCTATCACCCCATACATTAGCACCATCGTACACTCTGGGGACAATTTACAATTTACAGAAGCCAATTAACCTACAAACCTGTGCATCTTTGGAGTGTGGGAGGAAACCAGAACACCCGGAGAAAACCCACGCAGTCACAGGAAAAAGTACAATCTCCGTCCATTCAGCACCCGTAGTCAGTATCGAACCCGGGTCTCTGGCGCTGTGAGGTAGCGACTCCATTACCACGTCACTATGCCGCCTAGGCAGATAAGGGTTGGACTTGACATCTTGTTCAGTGAGGACAGTGTGGGCTGAAGGATCTGATCTCCTGCTGCTCTGTTCGATCTTCTGTGATATTCCACAGTGACTGATTAACGACTATGTGCTTTACGATTCATTCCCACCTATAGGTGATCCCAGCCTCACTAACACTCATAGTTGCCTCATGTACTCAGGGGCAATCTACCTATCTATCTATACATAACTAAAACTCTGATCTTGTGCTCTTCCGGTTTGCACGGTTTTTCTATTTGCGCAAAAATGGTATGTGATTGCGCTACGATTTTTTGCCAGCTCACTCACTGTTCTCCTGTGCTGCGAGTGCAACAAGTTTCGTTCCGATCGGTAGTATATTGTAAAAGTTAGCGAGGTTAGCGCAGATCAATCTCCTCTCCTGCCAGTCAGCGCCGTGCGGATTGGTATCTTCTCCTGTCACTCCCCGGGATGGTCCGCCCCTTCCTGCGCCATCGCGACTTTACTGGAGCTGAGGGAGGTTAGCGTAGATCTCCAACCAGACACAATTTTCGGAGGGACGGGAAGCAGCCTGGCGCGGCCTGGCGTCGGAAATGTCACCAAATGGAAAGCGGTGAATCTGATCCCGGCGGAGGAGAGCGTCCAGCGCCTGCTGTGAGTCCCAAATGCACCGCCATCCCAACGTCCCTCAGCTCCAGCCCCTTCCACTCTGGCCCCCCTCGCTGGCTCCTGCCCCCCTCCCCCATAGCTCTTCCCCCGTCTATTCTCCGAGCCCTCTCCCCTCCCTCCCACCCGCACGCTGGCGCTGCCGTAGCTGCTGGCGCTTCCGGGCCGATCTGAGGTCTGGGCACTGAGGGCGCCGATGGCTGATGCTCCTCTGGGGCACGCAAGAAGGGAGAGGGGCGGCAACCTCGAGATCTTGGGGAGGGAGAGTGGGGAGGAGAGGGGATAGTGGGAAAGGAGGGGAGTAGAGAGGGGAGAAGAGTTATGGAGGGAGGGAGGGAGTGACTGAGGGTAGGGGAAAGGAGATGGAGAGAGAGGTGAGGGGGGGGATTTGGGGAGGGAGGAGGAGAGGGGAAAGAAGAGGGAGGGTGAAGAGGAGGGGGAGAGAGTGCTCGGGATGAGGGGAAATGAGCTGCGCCTGTGCAGTTGGGGGCTATTGGTGAGTGGTGGAATATTGTGTTGGTCGACCAAGCCTCCTGTGTGACAGAGACCCAACGGGTCCCACTTAGTCTAAAATGTCAGCATTGCCTCTGACCTCCCCTTCCTTTGAATGACGAAATAAAGAAAAATGAACCAAGATTAGACATTTGATTCAAGACAACGTACGCCCCACAGAACACGCTAACTTCAATTTCAGGTCAGTAGCAAAGGATAAAAACCCTGGCTTGAGAAGATTATTACTATTATCTTACCACCATCAGGTGGTGAGAAGATCAAAGCAAAAACACTCACATCCAGAGAAACATTAAAGCAGCTTTACAATTCCTATTTTGTCCCCGGGATTAATTGACACATTAATGATCATCTCCACTCCCACTGAGCAGCTTTAAGATGTATAAATATGTGACTAGCACTTTTACTTCAATTTAAACAAATGCAACTTTCCACATCATTTGCAGATCAGACTGAACAACACATAAACTTAGCACTTCATTCTGTAACTAACTTTGCTGAATTATTTTTCAGATACTTTTTCAGGGGCGGCAACAGTTGCTGCCTTACAGCGTCAGAGACCCTGGTTCGATGCTGACTACGGGTGCTGTCTGTACGGAGTTTGTACGTTCTTCCAGTGACCGCATGGGTTTTCTCCAGGTGCTCCGGTTTCCTCCCACATCCAAAAGACGCACATGTCTGTAGGTTAATTGGCTTTAGTATAATTATAAATTGTCTCGGGAGTGTGTAGGTTTGTGCTAGTATACAGGATGATCACTGGACGGCATGGACCAGGTGGGCCGAAGGGTCTGTTTCTGTGCTGTATCTCTACAGTAAAAGTCTAAAGCAATGTGGGAGGAAACCGGAGCACCCAGAGGAAATCTACACCCGGTTCACGGACTCGCCAGCCGCCTGTCATTTCCGCGGTGAGGAAGAGACGGTGTTCCATCTGTACATGCAGTGTGAGATGTTGCAGCCCCTGTTCGACTATCTGAAGGGGCTGTTCCTCAAGTTTTGGCTACATTTTAGCCCCACACTCCTGATATTTGGGCACCCGGTACAGAGGGGGGAAGGTCGGAGGGAGGTCGTCTGCTCCGGGGCCTGGCCAAGATGGCCATTGGCGGGCCCAGGCAGCGGGTAGTCCAAGGCCGCACCGGGGTTGACTGCCTGCCCCTTTTCCGGGCCTAGTCCGCCCGCGTACCCCTGGAGAGGGAACACATGGTGTCCACGGGGACTTGGAGGCCTTCCGTGAACGCTGGTCGCCGCGGGGGAGGGGGGGGGGGTCGAGTGTTTTGTTGATAAAGTTGACGTTATATCAATTTGATGATCGTTTGTTTGTAAACTGTCAACACAGGCAGTGTTAATACTCTGTGTGTTTATTTTTAGTTTTTGAATAAAAATATTTGTATAATTAAAAAAAAGAGGAAATCTACATGGTAACAGGGAGAACGTGCAAACTCCACACTGAGAGCGCCCAAGGTCAGGATTGAACCCGGGTCTCTGGCACTGTTAGGCAGCGGCTCTACCAGTTGCACCAGTGTACCGCCGTAATGTTCGGGTTATTATTTGTCACCTCCTAACTCCCATTACCAACAACACAGGGGGAGGCGCTTTAACCATTACACTAGTGTCCGTAATTGACTAGACTGGGACTGTTCGTGGGAGCTGGTGATAGAGAAAGTGTAACAAGAAGCTCGACTGACCTCTTGGCCGAACAGTCGAGTGTTTTCTATAATGAGGTCCATCTGTTGCACAGAGTGATGAAACCTTACAGCACTGATTACGTTGGCTGCTTTCCCGAGGCAGCGTGAAGTGTAGATGGAGTCGATGGTGGGGAGCCTGTTCTGTGTGATGGACCAGACTATGTCCACAACTCTCTGCAATTTCTTGCACTCATGTGTATTTGGAGCAAACAGCAGAGGCATACATCGCCCGTCAGGATCGAACCTTGGTCTCTGGAGCCGTGTGGAAGAAGCTCTCACAGCTGAGCCATTGTGCCGCCCGCAAATGTAAATCAATATCATCCTCTCTTATTAGCTTGGTTCGGTTTAGTTTAGAGATACAGCGTGGAAACAGGCCCTTCGGCCCACCGAGTCCGTGCCGACCAGCGATCACCCACCCGTACACTGGCACTATCCTACACTCAAGGAACAGTTTACAGAAACCAATTAACCTACAAACTTGCACGCCTTTGGGATGCGGGAGAAACCTGGAGCATTCCGAGAAATCCCACAAGATCACGGGGAGAACATGCAAACCCCACATACACCCACCACTCTTTGTGTAAGAAACGTTACCCGCTCGGGTCCCTATTGAAGCTTTCCACCCTCACCTTAAATTTATGTCCTCCAGTTCTCTATTCCTCTACTCTGGGCAACAGACTGTGCATTTACCCCATCTATTCCTCTCTTGATTTTGTACACCTCTTTCAGATCACCCCTCATCCTTCTACACTCCAAGGAATAAAGCCCTAGCCTGCTCAACCTCTCCCTCTCCCAATGTTGGTTTATTTACAAAAGACACAACGTGCTGGAGTAACTCAGCGGGTCTGGCAGCATCTCTGGTCGGAGACGTGCAGGCTGGTAATCTTCAGGTAGGCTGAGTTCGTGACTTCCCAGAAGTGAGAAGATTGGGCATGGTAAAACCACGCAAGAGATTGATGGAGACAAAATTGTGAAGCACTCCGATACTAAAAACCACATATATATTTTAGAAAATCATGAATGAATGAGTTTAGGAGAATTCTCCAGCACAGATTGAGGGAACGCAGAAGGCGTTGTTAGGAGGGAACGGAAGAAGTGATTTGGAGGGACGGATTTATGGGGAAGCAGAATAAATCGCTCTGGGACAAACAAATGGAAGGGAAAGGATGTGTAGGAAGGAACAGCAGATGCTGGTTTACACCGACGATAGACACAAAAAACTGGAGTAACTGATTGTGAAATTCCTTGCTCTATACATACTTGTGAGACTGGTCGCTTTTAAATAGCTGTTGTGAAGTCAGCCCACCAGATAAGTTCAGTATTGACTAAACAAACCGATTAGCAAAGGTTACTGTGTAGGAAGGAACTGCAGATGCTGGCTTATACCAAAGATAGACACAAAATCTCTGGAGAAAAGCAATGGATGATGTTTCAGGTTGAGGCACTTCTTCAAACTGAGTCAGGGGAGAGGCAAACGAGAGATATGTAAAGGTATATTGAAAAAAATGAATGCAAGGGCTTTGATTTGTGCTTTTGCATACCTTTCATTCATTTGGTCTATGTACCTTTATCATTTCCACCGTTTCCCTCTCACTGACTCTCAGTCTGAAGAGGGGTCTCGACCGGAAACGTCACCTATTCCTTTTCTCCAGAGTTGCTGCCTGACCCGCTGAGTTACCCAGGACTTTGTGTCTATGAAGGGAGAGGGTGATGGGCAGGATGATGGGTGGAACGACAATGCCGTGGAGAAAAAGCACAGTGCTGATGAAAGCTTCCTTCCCTCAAACACTGCCTAGCTTTGCTAAAAATGTTGATGTTTTTCTCTTTTATTTTTAAAAACTGCCCCAGAGCCTGCCAGCTTTGTTCAGTTCAAATGCTAATCACTGCCGAGGAAGCAAGACATAAAAAAAAAAATTGCAGTCATAAGACGCTGAACAAATTATTGATTTTCTTCTTCAGTGATTTAACATTAATTTTGAAGGGAAGTCAATCAAAGACATACGTTGCTTTTATACACAATTATCCGTGTTACGGGTGTTAATTAGGGGCTACTCAGAACAATGAAGAGTTTAATTTATTCTCTTGCCCGTTCTGTCAGATCAGATGTGACGTTGGCTTCCCCCTGACTGCTCATTTCTCTGCAACCATCGCAGAAATGTGGAACAGGATACCCTGGACCCAGATCTTTGTTAATCCATCCCTCCAAGATGGTTGAAAGGGTTAAATGCCCGAGGGCGAGTCATGCAGTCACAGTAACAGGCCCTTCGGCCCAACCCCTCCATGCCGACCAAGGTGTCCCATCTAAACTCCATATCCCTCTCAACCTTTCCTTCTGTACACTGATCCTTCCGGCACCATCGGAATCTTACTACCAGTTAGCTGGACATTGTTGTATCACCTGTCCTTCAGGAAAGGTTCTTCCGGACCAAGACCTTTGACTCCAAGTCCATCGGGCAGTGGTCAGCACGGAACATCCTGCAGGCACTGCAGGGAAAGGACTCGATGGATCCTGGGGCGTGGTTCCCTGAGCAGACTGCCCGGCTTGTCTGGTGAAATGCCTCATCGCCAGAACTCACCAACAAGACCTGGCTTAGCTGACGGTGAGGGGAGCCCTCCCAGTCGGATTCTTCCTGCACCTCACTACCTGCGCACGTTGCCCCTCGGGACGGCTGCTACGGGGAGGAGACGGTTGCCCTCCTCTTCGCCGAGTGTGGATTTACGAGGAGAGTCTGGAGAATGATGCAAGGGTCCCTGTCACAGTTCATCCTGAACAGCTCCGTAACAGAGGACTCTCTGATTTACGGACTGTCCCCAGGGACACATTCAGAGAAGGACATCAAGTGCTGCTGGAAGGTCATCAACTTGGTGAAAGACACACTTTGGTCAGCCCAAAACCTGTTACCTCCCAGCAGAGCGAGATGCCGACTGGCCCGCCCCCGACTGCAGGAGTACGTGCTGAGGGACGCACTGAAGCTCGGTGCAGCCAACACCAAGGCTCTGTGGGGGAGGACCACAGTCGCGGGTCCTTCCACTGCTGGCAGAGTGTGGTGGAGACGCCCCTCAAACAAGGGAAGGGATATCACCCTAGCGGGCACATGAGTGGCAAGGGTTCTGGGCATAAGGCTAGTGTGAACACTACCGAATATAACTAATTAATGTATGAACGTTGAGAATGTTGGAAGAGTTTTTGCACTGTTCTTGTTCTGTATATTAAAAAAATTCTGAATAAGATTTATTTTGGGGAAAAAAAGATTTTTTAAATGTGATTATTGTACCTGCCTCAACTACCTCCTCTGGCAGCTTGTTCCATAGACCCACCATCCTCTGTGGGAAATACCAATAGTAACCAATACCAATAATAAATCAATAACCCATTCACTAGGAAAGTGTTTAGAGGTACAGGCGGGTGAGACTAGTGTAGATGAAGCATTTTATCCAGTGTGGGCAAGTTGGGCTGAAGGGCCAGTTTCCACGCTGCATTACATTTTGATTCTTTGTTTGAAATTAGTCCCTTACTCGTGCCATGTTTAGTTTTAAGATACAGCGTGGAACGAGGCCCACCCACCCACGCCGACCATCGATCACCCGTTCACACTAGTTCTATGTTCACCCACCTTTGCATCCTACACACTAGGGACAAATTACAGTAGCCACTTAGCCTACAAACCCGTACAACTTTGGGATGTGGGAGGAAACCGGAGCACCCGGAGGAAACCCATGAGGTCACGTGAACCGAGGTACAGGGGAAAACGTGCAAACTCCACACAGACAGCACCCTAGGTCAGGATCGAACTAATTAATATTCAATGCAGTCAGCAAAATCGAGAGAACATTCTTGCTGTGAGGGGCGATGTGAGATTCGTTGCTGCACTGGTCCAGACCCACAAACCCACAAGAGTCTGTCTTCTCGGTTATCACCATTCCATAAGCTCGGGTACTGTTCGATTCATCTCTAACCCAATGCGCACAAAGACAGATGCCCACACAGACAGTCAACACCCGAGGTCAGAATCGAATCAGGGTTTGTGGTGTTGTCAGGCAGCGGTTCTACCACTGTGCCTTCTTGAAGTCACATGGAGACGGCGTCCTGTGATGGCGGTGAGCTCTGGAGGGAGCTGAGATGTTGCCATCTAATCAACAGGTCCACTGGTGTGGGGTTCCATACACCCACCACTCTTTGTGTAAAAAAGTTACCCCTCAGCTTCCTATTAAATCTTTTCCCCCCTCGCCTTAAACCTATGGCCTCTGGTTCTCGATTCTCCTACTCCGGGTAAAAGACTCGGTGCTATTCTTCTGTTCGCCGATCTATTCTTCTCATAATCTTGTACACCTCAATAAGATCACCCCTCATCCTCCTGCACTCCAAGGAATAAAGTCCCAGCTTGCTTAACCTCTCCGTATAGCTCAGGCCCTCGAGTCCTGGCAACATCCTCGTAAATCTTCTCTGCACCCTTTCCAGCTAGACCAACGTCTTTCCTAGTACACAATGACCAAAACTGAACACGCTTCGTCCACAGAGTGCAGAAGATTATTGGGACACAGATACCAGCCTTGGAGAGCATCTACTACACACGGTGCCTCAGGAAGGCCATCAGCATCCACAAAGACTCCTCACACCCTTGTAATGGACTGTTTGAACTCCTACCTTCCAGCAGACGTTACAAGGCCTTCTACGCCCACACCTCCAGACTCAGGAACATCTTCATCCCCAGAGCTATAGCTGCTCTAAACCGGCCCTGCTGAGTGCCCCCCCCCCCCCCCCCCCCCCCCCCCCACCCCACCCCCCCTTGGATGGTCACGTCGCACATCAACCCGGCACAGACACATTTGCACTTTAGACTGTTTTGACTGTTTCACTGTTTTACTGTTCTTGTTATAAATCATGTTCTCGGGGTATCTGAATCTAAATTTTATTAATTGTTTATGACATTGGATGGAAGCTGCATACCAAATCTCGTTGCACATATGTGCAATGACAATAAAATATATTATTATTATTATTATTAGTACTCTAAATGTGGCCTCACCAATGTGTTATACAGCGATGTACAGCAATAGTACCTGCCTCAACCACCTCCACAGGCATATACCCACTACCATCTGTGTGAAAAGATTGCCGCCTCAGGTTCCCAATACACCTTGGATTAGCTCGCACATTTTGGGCCGTCCATTGTTACGCACCCCCTTAAGTCATGATGCAGCGTTTTTAATAACTCTCTGTGGATTGACTGACGATATTTCATCTTTACTTTGGAATTTACTTTGGAGATACAGTGCAGAAACAGGCTGTTCAGCCCACCGACTCCATGCTGACCAGCGATCCCCCTGTACACTAGCCCTATCCAACACACTAGGGACATTTTTTACAATTTTACCACAGCCAATTAACCTACAAACCTGTACGTCTTTGGAGCGTGGGAGGAAACAGGAGCACCCGGAGAAAACCCACGTGGTCACAGGGAGAACGTACCACAGGCGGTGGCCGTAGTCAGGATGTAACTGGCGCTGTGAGGCAGCAACTCTACCACTGCTCCTGAATATGTCAGAATATGTGGACATGGAAAGCCTTTTTAGCATCAAACTCAACGTTAATGATTTGCGTTCTTGTGGGTGTCAGGCAGACAAGGTCACCGCTCAGCCTTCGTGCTTTTTATCTTTTACAAGTGATTGCTTTGTTACCATCCTATTTGGTGCCGTTGAGTTTGCAGTAAGACGCCTTTTCTTCCTTGTCTTCTGGGAAATTGCTATCAAGGTGTGATTTTGAGCAGTTATTTTCCCATTTATCCCAGGGCAGCTTTGCCAAGGTCTGAAGGACAAAAATCAATACTTAAGTAACACTCCATTTTGCGATTCTTGTTTCACTTTGTGGCGATCACCCAGAGGTCTGTTTAGGGCACGGGCTTTGTGATATCACGAGGCTGAAGCAATAATACAGAACACTCTGTTATTCCCAAATCAGGTCTGCCTTTAAAGCTGCCTAATAGTCTACAAAAGAACTCAATCTGTCATCACACCATGACAGGTCCCTTCATGAACAGCACGCTGGTCCCCTCAGTCATAGACAGCTTTGGATGAGCAACTGGAACGCATCTAATGAGTCATAGAGAGATGCAGCACGGAAACTTGCCCTTCAGCCCAGCAAGTAAGGCTGGCACAGTGGAGCAGCGGTAGAGTTGTTGCCTTACAGCGCCAGTGACCCGGATTCGATCCTGACCTTGGATGACGTCTGTACGGACTTTGCTGGAAAAGGGGGAAAAGTTATACTTGCCAAGCAGCTCCTGCCCCCCCTCTACATTGGGGACCTGGGGTGGAGGGTATTGCACCGAGGTGTTCCCTGCAACCTGTTTCTCTCGCGGTTCACAGACTCGCCAGCCGCCTGCCACTTTTGCGGGCTGGAAGAGTCTGTGTACCACGTGTACATGGAGTGCGTGAGGCTGCAGCCACTGTTTCAATACCTAAAGGGGCTGCTCCTTGCCTTCTGGCTGCATTTTTCACCCACCATCCTCATCTTTGGACACCCTGTGCGTAGGGGAGAGGGTAGGGCTGAAGATGTCCTGGTTGGGTTGCTCCTGGGCCTGGCCAAGCTGGCCATCCGCGAGTCACGGCGCCAGACGGTGGAGGGCTCTACCCGAGCCAGTTGCCTGCCCCTTTTCTGGGGTTACGTCCGTGCCCGGGTGGGATTAGAAAGGGAATACGCCCTGTCTACGGGCACCCTGAGGGAGTTCCGGGACCGCTGGGCACCGAGGGGGGTTGAATGTATCCTTGACAAGGATTGCAATATAATTGTTTAGCAGTTGCTTAGCATATTTGTTCGTCTTGTATTATGGTGGTGTTTTGTTTTATTGTATTGTCAATACTATTTTAATATTTGAATAAATATTTTTGATTAAAAAAAAAAAAAAAAATTTTTTTTTAAAAAGCAGCTCCTGCCTGTCCCCTTTTCCAGTTTCCTTCTCCCCGCCCCCCTCCCCCCTCCCCCACAATCACTCTCAACCCAAAACGTCACCTATCCATGTTCTCCAGAGATGCTCCCTGACCCGCTGACCAGCACTTTGTCTCCTTTTGTGTGTTAACCAGCGTCTGCAGTTCCTCATTTCTGCATTCTCGGTTTACCAGGACGCTGCATGGGTTAGAGGGTATTTGCTGTGTAAAGATGTTGGACAGATTTGGATTGTTTCGTCTGGAGGTTGAGGGAAGTCCTGATAGAAGATTTTAAAATTATGAGAGGCATAGAGAGGGTCGACCGTCAGAACATTTTTCTCAGGGTGAAAGATCAAAGACCAGAGGGTACAGCTTTAGGGTGAAAGGGGCAAAGTTTAAAGGAGATTTGCGGGACATGAATTTTTACACAGTTAGTGGTGGGTGCATGCTGATCCAATGTTCTCCAGGGGTGCTGCTGGACACGTTGAGTTACTCCAGCACTTTGCATTGTCCTGGTAAACCTCGAAACCTCTTCTGCAGACTACTCCTGCATTGAATATGCATTCCTTTAGTTTCATTTTTAGTTTAGAGATATAGTGTGGAAACAGGCCCTTTGGCCCACCGAGTCACCACTGACCAGCAATCACCCCGCACACTAGCACCAGCCTACACACTAGGAACAATTTACAGAAGACAACTAACATTACAAACCTGCACGTCTTTGGTACGTGGGGAGAAACCGGAGCACCCGGAGAAAACCCACGCGGTCACAGGCAGAACATGCAAACTCCGTACAGACAGCACCCGTAAGTCAGGATCGAACCTGGGTCTCTGGCACTGTAAGGCAGCAACTCTACCGCTGCGGCACTGGACTGCTCAAAATGTTCTATCTTTCAAACATTTATATATCTCCGCTTACGTGAGCTTTCAAGCTGCAAGCCTCGTGTTCCAATTTCAGCTTCAATTCCCCCCACCCCCGTGTCTCTGAGAAAGACAAACAGTGAGTGGGTCTGAGGCAGTGCCTGCCTGCCTGCCTGCTCCCAGCCCTTTGCTGATTATTCACGCTGCTGCCTGTAATTCATGCGAGGGGCGAACCGGTCTGTCACCGAGTGAGAGGGAAGGAGAAATTATTTATCTTTGCAAACTGAGAGACTCTCCATCAAAGATTCAACGGCTCCCGCGATTTGGCGAGGAGGGAGAATAAACTAAAACGGCTTTCAATTAATTTCTATATAGCTCTGGCACACAATTCATGCGCTGCCGTGCTTATTTCTTTGTGTAGCAACCCTTTGCTGGAATGGAGACTGTCGCCTGTCCGTTGAGATTATTTCACGGTTGAAGTGAGGTGAAGGTTGAGTGTCAATTAAACTTGTTTATGGCAGAGTGGGTGACGCACATAATTGACAAAAGGTCCTACGATTTGGAATTCCCCCCTTACCCCTCCCTGCCCGGACACCACTCACCAACATCCTCGGCCTCGGCAAGGCCGCCAGCATAAATAAGGACCAGTCTCGCCCCAGACACCCCCTCTCCCGTCAGGCAAGAGGTACAGAAGTGTGAAAACGCACACCTCCAGATTCAGGGACAGTTTCTTCCCAGCTGTTATCAGGCAACTGAAGTCATCCTATCACCAACTATAGTGCGGCCTTGACCTCCCATCTACCACACTCGGACTATCTTTAATCGGACTTTACTGGACTTTAACATGCTCTACACTTTATACCCCTTTATTCTGTATCTGTACACTGTGGACGGCTTGATTGTAAGCATGTAGTCTTTTCGCTGACTGGATAGTATGAAACAAAAAAGCTTTTCACTGCACCTCAGTACACGTGACAATCAACTAAACTGAACCAAAAGATTTTTGTTGCCTGCTCCAATATCTTCTCATCTAGGTTGGTGTTTATCAACGATGTCGCTGTTTGTGACAACAGGGAAGATGATCATTAAGTAGAAATGAACTACACATGCAGTGTGAGGGGATGTTTCCACAAGTGGGAGAGTCCGGGACCAGAGGGCACAGCCTCAGAATAAAAGAACCACTCCTTTGGAAAGGAGATGAGGAGGAGTTTCTTTAGCCAGAGGGTGGTGAATGTGTGGAATTCATTGTCGCAGACATCGGTGGAGGCCAAGTCAATGGGTATTTTTAAATCGGGAATTGATACGTTCTTGATTAGTACTTGATCAGGGGTCATGGGGAGAAGGCAGCAGGATGGGGTTGAGAGGGAGAGATAGATTAGCCATGGCGGAGTAGACTCGATGGGCTGAATGGCATCATTCTGCTCCTTCACGGTGTTGTTGTTGGCAGCTGCTCCACACAACCTTCCGGCAGCAGGAAAACACACAAAGGGGTGGGGAGTGGAGGGGGGCACGGGTCAGAGTGGGGTTGTTGTAGGGGAATTACCTTAACGTTGGAGAATTCAATATTCATACGGATATCCCCTGCAAATCTTTGGGATGGGATCTCCTTCCAGTGCCTCTCCCTCCCATCCCAATGCGCACACCATCTTTCACCCCCCCCCCCTCCCCCTCCTCCCCAGTCACCCTGCTCCCCTCCTTTGTACACTCCCATCCCAAATGGGAAGCCATTTAAGACTGAGGTGAGAAAAAACGTTTTCACGCAGAGAGTTGTGAATTTGTGGAATTCCCTACCACAGAGGGCAGTGGAGGCCAAGTCACTGGATGGATTTAAGAGAGAGTTAGATAGAGCTCTAGGGGCTAGTGGAATCAAGAGATATGGGGAGAAGGCAGGCACGGGTTATTGATTGGGGTCGATCAGCCATGATCACAATGAATGGCGCTGCTGACTCGAGGGGCCGAATGGCCTCCTATAACCACCTATTCACCTATAACCACCAGATAACCAGATAAACACAAAATGCTGGAGTAATTCAGCGGGTCAGGCAGCATCTCTGGAGAAACAGAATGGGTGATGTTTCGGGTTGGGACCCTTCTTCAGACTTTGTCTTCAATCTGAAGATGGATCCCGACCTGAAACGTTACCTATCCATTTTCTTCAGAGATGCTGCCTGATCTGCTGAGTTGTATGTCTATCATTGGTATAAACCCCTATCACTTTCCTGGCTTTGCCCCAGCCCCACCTTTCTTGTCCAGTTTCTCTCCCCCCTACCCCATCAGTCTGAAGAAAGGTCCCGGCCCGAAACGACGCCTGTCCATTCCCTCCACAGATGCTGGAGTCAGGGTTACTGAATTGCTTGGTACTCAGTCTTTGCAAGCTGGGAAATTGCCAGCACGGGCTGGCTGACGGAATTATTTTTAACACAGGGAAAACAAAATGATGCTCATACCTTAAATAACACAAAACAACAGAGCAGAGCCCTGCCCGTCGGCTAAACAGCCCTGTGTGCAGCGCAGCAAAGCAAGTTAGGTATCTCAAACCCTTTAACATATATTTATCCACACGAGGAGTTATAAAAATAGTTTTAGAATGACGATAAGTAAAGCTATGATGTGTAATTAACAGTCAATTAAAATATGCAAATTAAATCATGTAAGCATCAAATTTTCAGCTCTGTTTAATGTTTAATGTATCTTTAGGGAAAATGTTGTTTTGTGATTGCTGTTTTGGATGCGTCAGTTAATCTGCACACCAGATATAAGAGTAAGAGACCCAGCCTTAATTTAAGTCAAGAATGCCGGAGGAAAAGGGGAAGCTTAATAGTGGGAGGTTAGTAAAATGATTCTTGACTTTGTCTGATCAAAGTGACTGAACACCATGAATCATTCAGTATTGATGATCAACTGTTGCCAACGTATGCTAATCAAGAGCTCACAGCCACAACATAAACAGGGGTGGACACAAGGGACCGCAGGTGCCGATTTACAAAATAAAGACACAAAGTGCTGGAGTAACTCGGCGGGTCAGGCAGCATCTCTGGAGAGGATGGATCGGGGACGCTTCAAGTCGGGGCCCTTCTTCAGACTGATTGTAGTCGGGAGAGAGAAAGCTGGAAGAAAGGTTGGGGCAGGGCAAAGCCTGGCAAGTGATAGGTGGATAGACACTAAGAGCTGGAGTAGCTCAGCGGGTCAGGCAGCATCTCTGGATGAAAGGTATAGGTGACATTTTGGGTCGAGGCTCATCCGTCAGCTATTCCTTCTCTCCATAGATGCTGCCTGACCCGCTGAGTTACTCCAGCTTTTTGTGCCTATCTTCAGAGTTAACCAGCATCTGCAGGTCCTTCCTACACAAGTGATAGGTGGATACAGGTGGGGGTGCAGGGTGGGTGGGGTGGGGTTAATTGGCCGATGGGTGGTCTTTAGAGATGTAAAGACAAGACGTATGAGATAAGGGGAGATAAGGAGGGAAGAGGCTAGTAATGTAAAGACAGATGAAGGGGGATAAGTGGAGAGGGGGGACTGGAGAAGGTGTTACAGCTCAGCAAGGCCACCAGCATCATCAAGGACCAGTCTCACCCCAGTCACTCTCTCTTTAGTTTAGTTTAGTTTAGAGATACAGCGCAGAAACAGGCCCTTCGGCCCACCGAGTCTGTGCGACCAGTTCACCCCTACACTAGCACTATCCTACATACGAGGGCCAATTTTACAACTTACCAAAGCCAATTAATCTACAACCCTTGTATGTTTTTGGATTGGATTGGGAGGAAATCAGAGCACCCGGAGAAAACCCACGCAGTCACAGGGAGAGCGTACAAACTCCGCGCAGACAGCACCCGTAGTCAAGATCGAACCTGCATCTGAGGCGCTGTAAGGCAGCAACTCTACCGCTGCGCCACTGTGCCGCCCTTGAAGAAAGTGAGAGGAGTTAAGGGTGTTGAGGGTGTGGACAAGTTCTGCCAGGCGGAGGAGAGTGTTAGCAGAAGGGACCTGATTGTTTCTCTGTTCAAGCAAGAACTGGAGGACATTGAGACCTTGATGGTGGTGTAGAGGGGCCCGACGTCCTTTGTAAAGATGAGACAATGGGGGCCAAGAATTGAAAGCTATTGAAGAGTTGAAGGGCGTGAGAGGTGTCTAGGGATGTAGGTGGGAAGGGACAGGATGGAATCAAGGGATGCGGAGATGAGTTCAGTGGGCAAAAGCAGGCAAAGACAGTGGGTGTGCCAGGGAAGTCCTGTTTGTGGTTTTTGTGAAGGAGATCGAAGTGAGCAGTGCGGAGCTGCAGATGATAACTCCAGCAACGATCTGGGAGATGATGTCCTGGTGTTCGTCTGTGGGGTCATGGTCACGGATGAGGAGGTGTGTACGACGGCACCCGTAGTCAGGATCGAACCCGAGTCTCTGGCGTTGTGAGGCAGCAACTCTGTCGCTGCGCCACCGTGCCACCCCACTGAAGTTTTCCACAGCCCATTGGACATTGGAGAGCCATGTGCAACACCACAGTCACACACCCAGACTCACATTGACCTCCACAATGACCTACAGGGGAATGGAGACATAAAACTGCTCCGGCAATATTTGCTTCATGTAATACAGAACAGCTGGTCTCAGCGGGAACCTCCCGAGAATAATCTAACTGGAAATCATTCCTCTTTTTATTCTCTCCCCACGTCACATTGCTGCATCAAACTGGGTCGCTTGGGAACCAACTAATTGGGAGACAAGGGAATGAAGGAACATAAACTGACTGCCTTCACAGTCCAGCAGCGTTGGGAAGGTCTCCTTCCCCTTAATGGTACAAACCCAACATAGACACAAAATGCTGGAGAAACTCAATGAATTGGGCAGCATCTCCGCAGAAAAGGAATAGGTGACATTTTGGGTCGAGACTCTTCATCAGTCCTTTGTGTCCAATTTCGGTGTAAACCAGCATCTGCAGTTCCTTCTAACAGACTAATGAAGGGTTTTTCCCAAAAAGTCACCGATTCCTTTTCTCCAGAGATGCTGCCTGACCCACTGAGTTACTCCAGCATTTTGTGTTTATTTTCGGTGTAAACCAGCATCTGCAGTTCCTTCATACACACCGTACAAACCCATTTCATCTGCTGTCTTTAGGATTTAGATACAGATGGAGATACAGTGTGGAAACAGGCCCTTCGTCCCAGCGAGTCTGCACTAACCAGCGATCACCCCGTACACTAGCACTATCCTACACACTAGGGACAATTTTACAATTTTACCGAAGCCAATTAACTTACACACTTTTGGAATGTGGGGGGGAAACCAGAGCACCCGGAGAAAGCCCATGCCGTCACAGGGAGAATGTACAAACTCTGTACAGATGCATCTGTAGCCAGGATTAAACCAGAGTCTCTGGCACTGTAAGGCAGCAACTCTACTGCTGCGTCACTGTGCTGTCCTAATGGGTCGAATGGTCTAATTCTGCTTCTATGTCTATAATATTAAGACCTCGGTGTTATTGCATAAACGCGTCAATTACGATGCAGCAAGCAACTGAATCCCAGATTGGTCCTGACCTGAAAAGTCACCTATTAATGTCTGACCAGCCGAGTTAGTTTAGTTTTAGTTCAGTTGAGTTTATTGTCACCAGTGAAAAGCTTCTGTTGCATGCAACCAGTCAGCGGAAAGACTATACATGATTACATTCAAGCCATCCACAGTGTACAGTGCCCAGTGTACTCCAGCACTCCATGCCTTCTTTAGTAAACCAACGTCTGCAGTTGCTTGTTTCAACATCCTGGTGAATCTTTCCTGCATTGCCAGCCACGGCCACATTTTGAGAGCAAATAACGAAAGAAGAAACACTCTGCCGTGCGACTACCTTCCAACGGACCAAACAGATCATTAATTCTTCTCGGTCTTTGAAGTGTGGAGATGAGAAACTCACTACAAAGTTGCCGTGCTATTAGTAAGCACTGAAGATAGGAAGAGGCACATTTGCCAGAGGATGTCACAGTCAGAAGCTGATAGATGCAGTTCCAACTGTGTGCAGGCATATGGAGAGCTAATTCTGAGATGGAGACTGCGCTCGTGTGAAGAACGATGGGAAGGGTGCCAGAACGCTTTAGCCGCTGCATCAGAGACAGAGTTAATAGTTCTGAGGAAGTTCTACAAACCATGCCTTGGGCAAGACCGAAAAGATCCCTGCCTCGAATCCCAGCTCGCCGGGAACATTCCAAACTACCAGCTCAGGCATTTTCCAGTTGCCCGGGTTTAACCCAATTGCAGCAGAGTTAACATCACAATTTAGTTCAGTTTATTATGGTCGCGTGTACCGAGGTACAGTGATAAGCTTTTGTTTGTGTGCTATCAAGCCATCGAAGAGATTATACAGTACATGACTACAATGAAGTCTGATAAAGTCTGATTGAAGATACATCTAGGGTCTCCATTGAGGTAGATGGCAGGTCAGGACCGCACTCTAGATGATGAGAGGATTTCTCAGTTGCCTGATTACAGTTGGGAATAAACTGTTCCTTATTTTAGAGATACAGCACAGTAACAGGCCCTTCGGCCCACCAAGTCTATGCCGACCATCAATAACCCCGTACACTAGTACTATCCAACGCACTAGGGACAATTTACAATTTTACCAAAGCCAATTAACCTACAAACGCGCATGTCCTTGGAGTATGGGAGAAAGCCGGAAAACCAGAGGAAAACCCACGCGGTCACAGGGAGAACGTGCAAACTCCATACAGACAACACCCTGGGGAAAGGATTTAATTATCTACCCTATCTCTGCCTCATAATGTTGCATCTTTGACAGTTCCACCCTGAGAATAAGGTTCGGACTGTTTACCCCATCAACGCCACATATAATTTTGTATACTTCTATCAGGTCTCTCCTCAATTTATCCTCAGTTCTACGTGGAATGTTTTGAGGGCATTTCTGAGGATGGATGCTTTGTGAGGCGTCTCTTAAACGGAAGATGCACACGGGTGCGACACTCACTTGGACACTGACTGCAAATTATGAAGCAGTTTACGCCTATTGGGGAGAGACACAAAATGTTGGAGTAACTGAGCGGGTGAGGCAGCATCTCTGGACAAAAGGAATAGGTGACGTTTCAGGTCGAAACCCTTCTTCAGTTCAAGAGGTCAGATAAAATGGCCAACAGCACAATGTTAAATCAGGGCACAACATCCATGTATCTCAGATTAACTGCCGAATCTTCCAATTGTCTGAAGAAGAGTTACGACCTATTCATTTTCTCCAGAGATGCTGCCTGACACGCTGTGTTACTCCAGCATTTGGTGTCTATCTTAGCCGGAAGACTCAGTCTACTTCAATTTTGGTATAAATCTCTTCCTGAAATTAAAGTAAAAATTAGCTCTTTTGTTAGCTTGTCAGTAATACTTATTTGGAACTGAACGAGGCACGACTCAGAGCTGAGTGGCTCGCTGGGAAGGTGTTGGCTCTACAGTCATCTCTGCTCACTGGGTACTGATCCATGAACAATAACATACAGCTGGTGGATTTAAGGAGACAGGTTGGGGGTTTAAAATACTTTAGGATTAGTGCTGTGTAGCAAGGAACTAGCAAATCAACCCTTCATCCTCTTTCATCCAAAGGCTTAATATGAAACAGCAATCTGTCCAAAATGACAAATGTACAACCCGACATCTATTTATTGTGTTATTTTTAGATATACTTGTAAACTGAGTTTGCTCCTTAAGCGTTGCCATGGCAACGGGCCTGATTTACAAAAGGCAGCAACTAATGGGATATTAACTAGGTGGGAAAGGACTTCAGACTGATTTTCCTCAGAGATGCTCACAAAAAGCTGGAGTAACTCAGCGGGACAGGCAGCATCTCTGGAGAGAAGGAATAGGCGACGTTTCGGGTCGAGACCCTTCTGGTCTCAAGATGTAGCTAAAAATCACAGTTCAATGCTCTGACTTATTTTTAAAACTTCAGGCACTCAGCATTGAGTAACGCCGCTGCAGTAATAGCCATGGAGTCCATCAGTACGGTAAAGGGCCTTACGGTCCAACTTGCCCAAGCCGACCAAGATACCTCATCTACACTAGTCCCAGCTGGCCATGAATGTCACCTAGCCATGTCCTCCACAGATGCATAGAAACATAGAAAATAGGTGCAGGAGTAGGCCATTCGGCCCTTCGAGCCTGGAGGGTTCCGACCCGAAACATCAGCCATTCCTGTCCTCCAGAGATGCTGCCTGACTCGCTGACTTACTCCAGCACTTTGTATTTTGCTCAATATTAATTTCATCCCATCACGCCATACTTTCTCATTAAATACTGTAGAGTAATACATCACAACATAGCACCAAAACAGGCCCTTCGGCCCAACTCACCCATGCCGACCAAGATGTTCCATCAACATTCGTCCATAGGTGGCCCATATCTCTCTAAACCTTTCCTGTATACGTAAATGTTATTAATGTTATTAATGTACATGCCTCAACCACCTCCTCTGGCAGCTCGTTCCATACACTCACCACCCTATGTGTCAAAAAGGTGCCCCTCGGGGCATGAAATCTTCTCCCTCTCACCTTAAACCTAAGTCCTCTACTTCTTGATACCCCTACTCTGGGTAAAAGACTCTGTGCTTGCACCCTATCTATCCCCCTCATGATTTTCTACACTTTTAACGCAGTTTTATACAATTTAGGGGTCTGTCCTCACCCATTGTTAGGCTGCTTAATGGCACGGGATAGGGAAAGGTTACAAATAATGGACAACACTTCACTGTCTAACTTGTATAGGATTCAATATGGCCATTCCCCATCAAGAGTCAAGAGTCCAGAACGATTATTTGTCACATGTACAGACAACGGAACAATGAAACTCTTACTTGCTGCAGCTTTGCAGACCTGTATACACAGCACTCATAGATAACATAAAAAATTACAAAATTCAGTAAAAGAAAAAACAATACTAGTGCAAGAAAACTTGGTTCATTGAACAGAACAGCACAGGAACAGGCCCTTCGGCCCACAATGTCTGTGCTGTACACCATACCAAGCTAAACCCATCTCCTCTGCCTGTACGCGATCCATATCCCTCCATTCCTTTCAAGAATAAGGGGTAAGGCATTTAGAACGGGGTTGAGGAAACACTTTTTCACACAGAGAGTTGTGAGTCTGTGGAATTCTCTGCCCCAGAGGGCAGTGGAGGCCGGTTCTCTGGATACTTTCAAGAGAGAGCTTGATAGGGCTCTTGAAGATTGCTAAGTCAGGGGATATGGAGAGAAGGCAGGAATGGTGTACTGATCAGCCATGATCACATTGAATGGCGGTGCTGGCTCGAAGGGCTGAATGGCCTACTCCTGCACCTATTGTCTATTGTCTATTGTCTATATCCATGTGCTTATATCAACGCCTTTTAAACTCCACTGTTGTATCTGCCTCCACCACCACCCCTGGCAGCGTATTCCACCACCCTCTGTATATAAAACTTGCCTCACACATCTCCTTTCAACTTTGACCCTCTCACCTCATAGCTGTGCCCTCTAGTGTTGGGTATTTCCACCCTGGGAACAAGGTTCTGACTGTCTACCTTTTTGATTGCTCTCATAATTTTATATACTTCTATCAGGCATTCCCACAACCTCTGCTGTCCCAGAGAAAACAATCCAAGTTTATACCACCTATTCAACCTCTCCTTGGTATAAATGTAAAATTGTCCCTCTTTGAAGGGTAGTGTTAATGTGCGGGGATCGTTGGTCGATGCAGACTCGGTTGGGCTGATTCCACGATGTACCTCTGAACTAAACTTTCCTTGAAGCTGAAACCCTCTAATCCAGGCAGTGTTGTGGTAAACCAGATAACCAGAATCTCATGTCAACAGCAGTACAGATTTACACATCTCCTCTGAAGGAACCTTAGCCACAATTACATGTGGATCAGACCTGGTGAGTCAAAGGAAGGGTGACTCCATTCTCTGGTCAACGGAGATGAATTGGTGCAAAGATCTTCTGTGTCAACCTTCCACCACTCAGCCACAGAATTAAACGGATGTTCCTTTAGAAAGGAGATGAGGAGGAATTTATTTAATCAGAGGGTGGTGAATCTGTGGAATTCATTGCCACAGATGACAGTGGAGGCCAAGTCATTGGGTTGTTTCAAGGAGGAGATTGACAGATTTTTGATTAGAACGGACATTAGAAGTTATGGGGAGAAGGCAGGAGATTGGGGTTGAGAGGGAAAGATAGATCAGCCATGATAGAATGGAGGAGTAGACTCGATGGGCCGAATGGCCTAATTCAGCTCCTGTGACTTACGAATTTATGAACTCATGAACCCAATTTGGATAGTTACTCCCCATATTTCAACCCAATCATTGTTGGGGGGGGTATCATGGAGTCATTGACAAGTGCATGTTCACCAGTAATAGATCACCAATGCTTGAATGGCGGAGTAGACACATAGAAACAAAGGAAAAAGGTGCAGGTGAAGGCCATTTGGCCCTTCGAGCCAGCGCCACCATTCAATATGTTCATGGCTGATCATCTAAAATCAGTAACCCGTTCCGGCCTTTTTCCCCATAACCCTTGATTCCTTTGGCCCTAAGAGCTAATTCTAACTCTCTTGAAAACATCCAGTGAATCGGCCTCTTCTGCCTTCTGTGACAGAGAATTCTACAGATTCACAATTCTCTGGGTGAAAAAGTTTTTCCTCATCACATTCCTAAATGGCCTACCCCTAAACTGTGACTCGATGGGCTGAATGGCCTCATTCTGTTCCTATGACATGAATTTACCATAGAGAAGAACGAAAGCTGGGAGCGAGGGCGAACTATGTAAAAATAACCTGCCTGGTTGGAAGTTGCTTTGTTAAGTGGGTTCTCGCTGTGGAATCAGCCTTGTCTCTTCAGCGTCCTCACAATACACCCATTGAAAGTGGATGAGCTAAAATCAGCTGGGGTCCTGTTCCACACTGATTCACCGCCACCATGCTAATTAATCAACTCAATAGATGTGCTTGATGGAGCTTAATCCCCAAGTACTCTTGTAACTAAAATAAACACTCATTTCCATTTTCTCCTGCAGTAAATTTGTACAAAGTCTCCTGTGCTCCTGCTTCTAAACGCCCAGCGTTTGACGCACTCCAAGCTGTTTCCTGTTCACTCCCCGATATAAACGTCCCGCTATTCGCAGGGATTGCTAGAGTCAGATTTCAAACATCTCCTTACTCTCACCATTCTTAGCTCATCCTTACTCCCCGGGGTCGGGGAATTGAAAACCATAGGTTTAAGGTGAGGGGGGGGGGGGGAAGGTTTAACAGGAAGCATCCTATCACCAACTAGAGAGCGGTCCTGAGCCACCACCTACCTCATAGAAGACCCCTTGGACTATCTTTAATCAGACTTTACTGGATTTAATCTTGCACTAAACGGATTCCCTTTATCCTGTATCTGTACACTGTGGACGGCTCAATTGTAATCATGTATGGTCCCTCCGCTGACTGGATAACACGCAACAAAAAGCTTTTCACTGTACCTCGATACACATGACAATAACATAAACTAAACTATGGACTGTATTTTCGGTTGCACTACAATGGTGGGTGCGTGGAACACGCTGCCATGTGGGGGTGGAGGCACATACGACAGTAATGTATAAGACGATTTTGGAGAGATTGGATTAAGTTGACATCATGCTCGGCAGGGACATTGTGGGCCGAAGGGCCTGTCGCCATAGAGGGAAATAGACAGGCCACATTTTCGGTCGGGACCCTACTCCAGATCCGAAACCTCCATTCCCTCCACATATGCTGCCTGACCCGCCGAGTTCCTCCAGTGTTCACGTTTTCTAAGTAGTTAGTGTTTGATCACAAGATTTTGAGTGGGCAATCTTTTTCAATCGATTGTCGACAAAAATTAGCACTCAGCTGTCACCGTGCTTGCAAATTGTGTTTAAGATGCTTTTAGATGGATATGCAGGGAATGGAGGGATATGGATCACGTACAGGCAGAGGAGATTAGATTAATTTCCCATCATGTTCGGCACAGACATTGTCGGTCATAGGGCCTGCTCCTATACTGTGCTGCTCTATGTGGAAAGGATTCAAACACAGTAACATATGGCTTATGCCAGTGGACTTGCAGCCAGAATCCTGGACCATTGATTGAAAGACACGGGCTTGTGTCTCCAGATGGTAGCTGTGGAATTTACATTCCCCTAAACCAAATAAATCAGTAAAGATGGCAAGGAAATTACTGGGTTGTTGAAAAAATCAGTCAGGCTTACAAGAAAGTTAATCTTACCCATGTCTCGTCTCTATCTGATTCCAATGTGATTAACTATTTATTTGGTTCAGGGCTAAAAAGGGATGGACATACCAGCCAGAGAGAAGGTCCCGATCCAAAATGTCACCTATCCATTTTCTCCAGCGATGCTGCCTGACCTGCTGAGTTACTCCAGCAGTTTGTATCTATCTCTTCCTACTAGAGGTTGCTTAAACACCACTAACGCATCTGCCTCCAACACCAGCCCTGGCAGAACGTTCCACATGGCTTCTGTAAATTATCCCTAATGTCTAGCTGAGTTACTCCAGCATTTTGTGTCCCTTACTGTAAAAATCTGTTTTGTTTATTAATGTTCTTTCCCCTCCTCCGTATGCTTATCTCCCAAACCCGAGCTCCCCATTTCCCTATTATTTCCCCTCTCGCCCATCCCACCCACATTCCTCCCTCCAGCTTTATATTTTGCTCCTCCACTTGCATCATTATCTGTCACCTTTCTATTCCAGCCTTTGTCACTTACACCGCCCATCTGCAAATCAAACACCCCCTCACCTGTATCCACCCATCACTTGCCAGGTTTAGTCCTGCCCCCACCCCTCTCTTACAGCTTTCTGCCCCCTACCGTCAGTCTGAAGAAGGATCTCAACCTCGAGGAAGGGTCCTGGCCTGAAATGTCACCTGTCCCTTCTCTCTACAGGTAACGCCTGACTCGCTGGGTCCCCCTGGCAATGTTGTGTTTTGCTCAAGATCCCAGTATCTACAGCTCCTTATTTTTCTGATGAGTCCCCCTTGCTCAGTCAGATCTACGCATGGCTCTCGACCTGGTGAAAGCCCACGAGGTCACAGGGAGAACGTACAAACTCTGCACAGCCAGCACCCGTAGTCAGGATCGAACCCAGATCTCTGGTGCTGTAAGACAGCAATTCTACGACTGCGCCCGTGCCACAATTCTCCAATTTTACGTAGCCACATAACCTTCCAGGCATAGCAGAATAGTTTAACTTGGCACAGACATTGTGGGCCTGTTCCTGTAGTCCTGTAGACTTTAGAGATACAACGTGGAAACAGGCCCTTCGGCCCATCTCACCTCCGTGCCGACCAGCAGTCACCCCCGTACACTAGCACTATCCTACACACTAGGAACAATTTACAATTTTTACCAAAGCCAAACTTCTACAAAATTTCAACCTAATTTCTACAAACCTGCACATATTTAGGGTTGTGAGAGGAAACCGGAGAACCCGGAGAAAACCCACGCAGTCACAGGGCGAACGTACAAACTCCGCACACAGAACTCACCCGCAGTCAGGATTGAACTCTGGCACTGTGAGGCAGCAACTCTACCGCTGTGCCGCTGTGCTACCTACTGCTGCACTGTTCTATGTTCTATGTAATTGCCCAGCACAGAGATGGTGCCCGGGAGACGACAACTGAGGTCATATTATTGGACAGAAAGGACTTGTTAGCTTCCTGTACTTGGTAGCACATTTTCATCCAACACGGACTCTTCAAGTTTAATTTAACAGTATATCATTCTCAATTACCATCAGTTACACTTCCACACTTGGCTGCCAAGAATTTCTATCTCCATTCTTTCCATCAGACACTTCCATTAACCACAGCTTCCGGGCCTGATTGAGGTAAAGTCCCCAACATTAATGCGAATCACATCACACAAAATGCAAGCACGGCGGCAACTGAGTACTAATTCTTGTCGACAGGCGATTAAAAAAGATTGTCCACTCAAAATCTTTTGATCAAAAACAAACTACTTAGAAAATGTGAACAAAACACTACGTGCTGGAGGAACTCAGCGGTCAGGCAGCATCTGCGGAGGGAATGTACAGACGACGTTTCGGGTCTGAAGTAGCGTCTTGACCCGAAATGTCGGCTGTCCATTTCCCTCCACAGGCTCAGGCCCTTCGGCCCACAATGTCTGTGCCAAACATGTGATCCATTTCCCTCCATTCCCTGCATATGTATGTGCCTATCTAAAAGCCTCTCAAACGGCAGTATCATATCTGCCTCCACCACCAGCCCTGACAACGCATACCAGGCACCCACCCGTGTAGAAAACCTATCCTCCGCATCTCCTTTAAATTTTGCCCCTCTTACGTTAAAGTTATATCCTTCCGATTTTTAGAAAGTGCAGAAACAGGCCCTTCGGCCCACCAAGTCCATGCCAACCAGCGATCACCCTTTACGCTAGCACTATCCTATACACGAGGGACAATTTACAATTTATAGAAGCCAATTAACCTACAAACCTGCATGTGGGAGGAAACCGGAGCACCCGGAGAAAACCCACGCAGTCATAAGGAGAATATACAAACTCCGTGTAGACAGCGCCCGTAGTCAGGATCGAATCCGGATCTCTGGCGCCATAATGCAGCAACTCTACCGCTGTGCCACTGTGTTTAACCCATGTGTAATTTAGCATGACACAAATAACCATATCGTGGGTACTAACTGGCTACAGTTGTCCAAGACGTTGGTGAGGCGACACTTGTATTGCATTTAGTTTTGTTCACCCTGCTAGAATAAAGATGACATTGAGCTGGAAAGAGATTTACGATGTTATTGCCAGGACCCGAGGGCCTGAACTATAGAGAGGAGTTGAGCAGGCTGGGACATTATTCCTTGGAGCGCAGGAGGTTGCGGGGTGTTCTTTTAGAGGTGTATAAAATCATAAGGGCAATTGTTAGGGTGAATGCACAGAGTCTTTTACCCAGAATAGGGGAATCAAGAACCACAGGCAGAGGTTTAAGGAAAGAGGGATTAATAATCTGAGGGGCAACTTTTTCACACAGAAGTGTGAGTGAGTGTGCAGAACGTGGTGCCAGAGGAGACGGTTCAGGTAGGTGTAAAAAAACATTTTAAAGACACTTGGACATGTACATGGACAGGAAAGGCTTAGAGTTCTTAAGGGGTTGGACAGGCTAGATGCAGGAAGATTGCTCCCGATGTTGGGGAAGTCCAGGACAAGGGGTCACAGCTTAAGGATAAGGGGGAAATCCTTTAAAACCGAGATGAGAAGAACTTTTTTCACACAGAGAGTGGTGAATCTCTGGAACTTTCTGCCACAGAGGGTAGTCGAGGCCAGTTCATTGGCTATATTTAAGAGGGAGTTAGATGTGGCCCTTGTGGCTAAGGGGATCAGAGGGTATGGAGAGAAGGCAGGTACGGGATACTGAGTTGGATGATCAGCCATGATCATATTGAATGGCGGTGCAGGCTCGAAGGGCCGAATGGCCTACTCCTGCACCTAATTTCTATGTTTCTATGTTTCTAGAGGGATATGGGCCAAACTCAGACAAGTGGGTCTATCTTAGATGGAGCAGCTAGGTCGGATTGGGCGAGTTGGGTCGGAGGACCTGCTTTGGTGCTTTGGTGCTCAATATTTAATGATATAACACAGGCGTGATGGGATGACAGGACTATTGAGCAACACACATAGTTCTGGAGTAACTCAGTGGGTCAGGCAGCATCTGTGGAGGACATGGATAGGTCACTTTTTGGGTCACGACCCTTTCTTCACAATATTCATGTGCGTTATGAGGTTGAGTATTATCGCTAAGACCGCTGGATTTTTGACATTAGATTTCTTGAACATTTTTCCGACTCTCAGCTAAACAGCACAAGCCTGCTCTGCTGAATTAGTCTCAATTTGTTGCAAATTACTGAATCTTTGCCTTCAATTTCCAGTTGACTCAGAAATATCCCTCATTTTGTATTGCAGAGAATGAGAATCATTGCACCCTCTGCCAAGTATTCGAAGATAACAAATTATCTTTGATAAGAGGAAAGCTGGATGATAGGACATGGGCCAATTATCCATTTTACACAGTGTGACCATTTTACAAAGCACCTATACTCTGTCCACAGTAAGGGGGAAGAACGTCACCCATCTATGTTCTCCAGAGATGCTGCCTTTCCCGCTGAGTTATCACTAATGTGTTGATGAGTGCAGGAATTTAGTAGTTGATGAGAATGATAATGGGAATGTTGATGGGAACAGCTTGGGCAGCACAGTGGCTCAGTGGTGGAGTGGCTGCCTTACAACGTCAGAGAAGTGGGTTTGATCCTGACTGTGGGTGCTGTCTGTAAGGAGTTTGTATGATCTCCTTGTGACAGCGTGCGTTTTCTCCAATTGCTTCGATTTCCTCCACACTCTGAAGACGTCCAGGTTTGTAGGTTAATTGGCTTTGGTAAGTTGTGAAATTGTCTCTTCTGGGTGGAACCGTGTTAGTGTACAGGGTGATCACTGGTCGGCGTGGATTTGTTGGGCCGAAGGGCCTGTTTCCGTGCTGTATCTCAAAACTAAACTAAACTCTAATCTCACTGAACCTTCAAACAATGAAAGATAAAAAATAAAGAAACCTGAATTGGGATGAGATTGTTGCTTAAAGGAAAAGACTCCCCTCTAATTCATAATGATTGATTTGCTCCTACACCTTGATATTTCATGCCAAGACTGCTTTGTTTTTGAAAGTGGATTTTGGTAAAAATCTAATTTCAAGGCCTGTTTCCACACTGTATCTCTAATGTCTAGAGTCTAAACAGAACCATCCTATCACCAATTAAAGGGTGTTCCTGACCTACCATCCATCTTATTAGAGACCGTCCGACTATCTTTAATCGGACTTTACCTTGCTCTAAACTTCAGTCCCTTTATCCTGTATCTGTACACTGTGGACGGCTTGATTTTAATCATGTCTAGTCTTTCCGCTAACTGTTTAGCACGCAACTAAAAGGCTTTTCACTGTACCTCGGTACAGGTGACAATAAACCAAACTAAACTCTGTCCACAGTAGGGCTGAAGAAGTGTCCCGACCCGAAACGTTGCCTATCCATGTTCTCCAGAGATGCTGCCTGACACGCTGAATTCCGTTAATTTGTTGATGAATGGTGGAATTTGGTCTTTGACGGGAGTGTTACAGGGAAAATTGGATGGATAGGAAAGGTTTGCAAGGGTCAGGTACAGGCTAATGGCACCAGCTTGGTTAGGCAGCCTTGGTGGGTATGAATGAGATGGGCCGAAGAACCTATTTCCGTGCCGTTACTTCACTGCGCACGATTCCCCCAGAGGGCTGCGGCCCTTTCACGGCTGGAAGCAAGACCTGGCGGGCCGCAACTTGGAAGGGGGAGCCCGCCGATCCGGCCCCTGCTCATCCCCTGAAGACCAGAGACCAGGAGGAGGGAGCCAGTGATGACAATGGATGCGACGGGCGAGGGGCAAGGCCGGTGGGAGGAGAGGGAACCGGGGTCTGGCCTACCGAGCCGCCAAAGTCGGCTGCGGGAGGTGCCCCCGGGACACAAAGGTGGATGGGCGAGTAGAGGGGCGTGGCGTTCAAGAAAGTCGATGCCCGGAGGCCCGCAGCAGCCTGGGACTTGCCTGGAACAGGCATCACTCATAAGAATTGGAGCACGGACTGGACTTTGGAAATGGCATCAATAAATGGCGCCTCTTGCATGCGGTCTCAGTAGACTATTTCTGTACACTTGCTAATCAGGGGTGTGCTTACATATGGCAATACTCTACTGGACTGTAAGAAAATAATTTCACTGTGTGTTTGCACTTTGCACATGTGACAGTAAAGGCCCCATTGATGCAATAAATGAGATTGCAGTGAACTGGCACAGACTCGATGGGCAAAAATGTCCATGTCACAATATGAAATATGAAACCTTTAAGTATCCAATGTTTATTTCTCAATCAATGCAGGACCACCCTGGGCAGAATCAAGTTGATGGTTTTGGGATCCTGATGCGTGCAAAATGGCTGCCAGCATTTTCCCATCAAATCATCGACCGCACATCAAATGGTAAAGCACTTCACTGACTACAAAGTGCTTCAGGACATCAAGAATAGGCAGGAAGCACAATAAAGGTGAGAGTTCTGTCTCTAGTTTTCCTTTAACACTCCACATTCATCAGTGAACCTTATCACAGGGGAATACAAAATGGCCACTGGCGTTTACATGAGGGAACTGCCCTTGAAAGCAACTCACTACACACAAATAGTTTCAGCAAAGTTTGAGAGAGGTGTTAAAATTCTTACCCGAGGCTTGTTTTTGAGAGAAAGTACACCCTCCCGAATTGATGGCTTTTGAAGTGGTGTGGAGTTCGGACCCAATCTGGTTTCCTATGGGTCGTGGCTGATCGGGAGTCAATTCAAATGCAGTCAGGCAGAGCCCATTTATTCGGGCTGTGTTGATGTCTGTGATGATTTGCTGCAATTTGTAAAAAATGCATTAATAAAACAGAGGTTTCATAGTAGCCGTGACCCACAAAAAGTATAACACTGACAACTTGAGAGGATAATTGATGTTTTTATTGTTCAAATTTGCCATTGACACACAAACACATTATACGCAATATTCATCTGACTTGCTCAGATTGTTTAAAATCCATCTACCTGGTTGACAGTCACCAATTTAGTCAAACTATTTTGCACAACATAAGGTGAATTAAGTAGCAATTAGTCTATTTATCAATTATTCATGAAATTCCTTCTTTCCTGCCCCAAACTTTCAGTAAACATATGCTGTTTGTTTGCAGATGCCTGCATTTTGGCATTGAATCTTATCAACATCCTTGTCTGAAGAAGGGTCCTGACCCGAAACATTACTGTAGGGTGGCTCAGCGGTAGAGTTGCTGCCTTACAGCGCCAGAGACCCAGGTTCGATCCTATCTACAGGTGCTGTCATTACGGTGTTTGTACGTTCTCTCTGTGGCCTGCGTGGGTTTTCTTCGGGATCTCTGATCTCCTCCCATACTCCAAAGACATGCAAGTTAGTAGGTTAATTGGATTTACTAAAAATTGTAAATTGTCCCTAATGTCAGTGTGCAAGGATTGCTGGTCTGTGCAGACTCGGTGGGCAGAATGGCCTGTTTCTGCGTTGCATCTGTTGAGTTACGCCAGCACTTTGTGGCCTTTTCCCAGCTCGAAATGTATCTTGTCCATTTCCCTCCACAGATGTTGCCGGACCTGCTGATTTTCTCCAGCGCTTTGTGTTTTGCTCAAGATTCCAGCATCTGCAATTCCTTGTGCCGCCATAGTCCACATGATCCAATTCAAGGCCAAAATATAATTAGAAATGGACGAATAAAGCATGGATGATAGAAACATAGAAAATAGGTGCAGGAGGAGTCCATTCGGCCCTTCGAGCCAGCACTGCTTAACTCAGCAGGTCAGGCAGCAGCTCTGAAGAAAATGGATAGGTAACATTTCAGGCTGGGATCCATCTTCAGATTGAAGACAAAGTCTGAAGAAGGGTCCCAACCCGAAACATCACCCATTCTGTTTCTCCAGAGATGCTGCCTGACCCGCTGAATTACTCCAGCATTTTGTGTTTATCTGAAGTGATAGGTGGTTATAGGTGAATAGGTGGTTATAGGAGGCCATTTGGCCCTTCGAGCCAGCACCGCCATTCATTGTGATCATGGCTGATCGTCCCCAATCAATAACCTGTGGCTGCCTTCTCCCCATCGTCATATGTACTGAGAACGGAATAATGAAATTCTTACTAGTTGCAGCTTTACCGGCATATTAATACAACAACACAACTAAATGTATACAATGATACAATAAATTATCAGTAGCACCAGGTAACTAGACCATAATAATGCAAACTGCAATACCTAGTGCAACCTAAACAAGGGCCATGGTAGTTGTTGCCAAGGATCTTTGGTTGTTGCTAAGGCAGGGCTGTGGTTAGGGTTGTTCTGGTTGGTTCAACAGCCTGCTGGTTGATGGGGAGAAGCTGTTCTTGAACCTGGAGGTCACGGTTCTCAGGCTCCTGTACCTTCTTCCTGAGGGTAGCAGTGAGCAGCTTACAGCCCAGTGGTATGAATATTAATAATAATAATACATTTTATTTTTGGGCGCCCTTCAGACATCTCAAGGACACCTTACAAAGATTAACAGGAATAAAAAACATATAATCAGAATAAAATAAATAATAAAGACATCACAGAAACACAAATTAAAAACAGAATTCAGTCCAAAAACTAAAAATCAAAAACACAATGTGAAGAGAGAGCAGCGGCAGCTAAAGCGTGCCAGCGTCCACTCTCTCTTCACGGCAGCCATCTTGGACAAAGACTAACAGGATTACGTACAGACAAAAAATCATCCCCCCACAATATTGATTTCTCTAACTTCAGGTAGCCCTGGCACTCCCTTTCTCTCTATCCTTCCCCCACCCAAGTCGCACTAGCTTCTCATTTTCACCACATTTTGATGTATAAGTTCAACACCTCACAACTCCTTCCTACTGTTTTTGTAAACCAACATCTGCAGTTACATGTCTACATTTTACTGACACCCTTTGTCTCCTTTTCACCTCTAGCCTTTGTCACTTACTCATAGAGAGAGAGTCATAGTCATACAGTGTGGATACAGGTCCTTTGGCACCAACTTGTCCACACCGATCAATATGTCCCATCTACATTAGTCCCACCTGTCTGGGTTTGGCCCATATCCCTCTAAACCTATTCTATCCATGTACCTGTCTACTTGCTTCTTTAACATTGCGATAGTCCCTGCCTCAACCACCTCCTCCAGCAGCTTGTTCCATACATCCACCACCCTTTGTGTGAAAAGGTCACACCTCAGATTCCTATTAAACCTTTCCCCCGTCACTTTAAACCCACGTCCTCTGGTTCTCCCCTCATCTGCCAATCCAAAACAGCGGGGAAGAAGCGGTTCTGAAGTCTGGACATCCGAGTTTTCAGGCTACTGTATATGCTCCCAGAAGGTAGACGGGGGAAAAGGGAACGGCCAGGGTGCCAGGCATCCTTGACGATACTTCCACCCATCCTGATGCGACGCACCGTGAAGATGGACTGGATGGGAGGAATTGCCGAGCCTGCGAAGGACTGGAGTGGAGTAGGAGGAGAACTTCTTCAAAGTAGGCATACCTTGAGAAGGGTTTCATTCTGAAGAAGGGTTTCGGCCCGAAACGTCACCTATTTCCTTCGCTCCATAGATGCTGCTGCACCCGCTGAGTTTCTCCAGCATTTTTGTGTACCTTGCAAAGGACTGGGCTGTGTTCACCACTCGCTGCAGGCTCAGGCGGTCAAGAGGAGAGCAGTGGCCACACCAGGCTGAGATGTGGCCACACCAGGCCACATACCCTCTGAAGAGCATCCGTAGACGTTTGAGAGAATCCTCGTGGATATGCCAAATCTTCTCAGATGCCTAAGGAAGCAAATGCGTCGAGGAGACGGCTTAAGGAATTGGTGCAATGCCAATAGAAAGCTCAGGGAGAGATTAACTCAAACCGCTGGAGGATCTCAGCAAGCAAAACAGCATCTGTGTCAAAGGGATGGTGGAAGCATCGTTGCTTCTAAGGTTCAGGTTTAGTATTGCCACGTGTAGCAAGGTATGGTGAAAAGCTTTGATCTTGTATGCTATCCAAACAGAACAGATACAGTATACATAAATACAATCAAGTATCTGAGTAGGAAGGAAGTTTATATGGAAGATAGACACAAAATGCTGGAATAACCCACAATGGAGTAAGTCAGACCACAATGTATTAGAGTTGTGGTATTCATTTTCTCCAGAGATGCTGCCCGACCTGCTAAGTTACTCCAGCACTGCATGTCCACCTACAGTCAAGTGTATACATGTGTATAGAGGTACTGCCTCAAAAAGGCAGCCAGCATCACCAAAGATCCACACCACCCTGGCCACGCTCTCATTTCACTCCTGCTATCGGGATGAAGGTACAGGAGCCTGAAAACCATGATCTCCAGGTTCAGGAACAGCTTCTTCCCAACAACTATCAGGCTATTGAACGCTACTAACATCACCAAACCTCGAACCCCAAACTGCCTTGGCTGTAACTTTGGACTTTGTTTTGTTTGCTCTGCTGTATATTGTGTGTTTTATTTATTAATATTATCTATTGAGTACACTGGTTACAAACCTGTTGTGTTGCTGCAAGTAAGAATTTAGTTTGGTTTGGAGATACAGTGTGGAACCAGGCCCTTCGGCCCACCGAGTCCGCGCTGCCCAAGACTAGTTCCATCCTACGCACCAGGGACAATTTACCTACAAACTTGTACGTCTTCGGAATATGGGTGGAAATCAGAGCACCCGGAGAAAACCCACGCGGTCACAGGGAGAACGTGCAAACTCCATACGGCCACCCATAGTCAGGATTGAACCCGGATCTCTGGCGCTGTAAGGTAGCAGCTCTACCGCTGCGCTACTGTGCCGCCCCAAATGTAACTGTTCCATTTCAGTACATATGACAATTATATACTCGTGACTCTCTCTTGACTCGTCAAACTTAAGTACAACAGGTAGAGCAAAGGGGACGATGCAGAGCGCAGGATATAGTTCCCAGCAATGTAGCGCACCAGTTCCACAGACAAAGTCCAATGTCCACAATGGGGTAGAGGTGAATTGGACAGTACACAAAGTCCAGGGAGAATGTGAACCGATGTTTTGGCCTTGGCCAGTGTGGTTTAGTTCAAAGCAGCAGTAGAAAAGTAATATATAATGTTATCAGATTGCAAAAGGAAATTAGACTGAGTGAATGTGATCCATTCTCGCCTCTACTTTATTGCTACCAAAACAACGATCAGATTGTGTCCCTTGTAATATTGTGTGTGCCCTCATAGTCTGATATCCTATCACCTAAATCTCTGTCTCTGCCTGCCTGATATCAGATGGTGGAGTAATGGACTCTGGGGAGAAAAAGATGCTTCACCCTTTTAGATTTTTGAGATGCAGGGCAGAAACAGGCCCTTCGGCCCACCGACCAGCAATCACCCCGTATACTAGCACTATCCTACACACTAGACAATTTACATTTTTTACAGAAGCCAATTAACCTACAAACCTGTACGTCTTTGGAATGTGGGAGGAAACCAGAGCACCCGGAGAAAACCCACGCACTCGCAGGGAGAACTTGCAAACAGCCAACACCCGTAGTCAGAGTTTCTGGCGCTGTAAGGCAACAACCCTACCGCTGCTCCACTGTACTGCCCCAAATTGGTGACAGGATTTTACTCCCTAAACTCTGGGTGATTAATGTGCCCCTCAGATCCCCTTGAAGTGCTGCTGCTGAAAATATTCCTTCTCTAGTGCCATCACATCCATCCTGTCCGATTACAATATTACAGTAAAATACTATTACGCCCCATTACAATTCGCCTACCGCCACAACAGGTCAACGGATGCGATCTCACTGGCTCTCCATTCTGCACTGGAGCACTTGGACAAATAAAACACATACATCAGGCTGTTGTTAATAGACTACAGCTCAGCATTCAATACTATCATCGCCTCCAAGCTAGTTACCAAGCTCGCTAGTTACCAAGCTCACGGAACTGGGTCTCTGCACATCTCTCTGAAACTGGATCCTCGACTTCCTCATCACTGACCACAGTCTGTTTGAATTGGCAGCAACATTTCTTCCATCGATAACCATCAGTACTGGAGCACCTCAAGGCTGCGTGCTCAGCCCCCCTGCTCTACTCACTCTATACTCATGACTGTATAGCCGGACACAGTGCAAACTTCATCTTCGAGTTCGCCGACGACACCACCGTTGTGGATGAATTACAGATGGTGATGAGTCCGAGTATAAAAGTGAGATCGATCGACAGACCAAATGGTGCCAACACAACAAGCTGGCTCTCAATGTCAGTAAGACCAAGGAGCTGATTGTGGACTTTGGAAGGGGAGGGACGAGGACCCACAAACCTGTTTATATCGACGGGACGATGCTGGAGAGAGTTAAAAGCTTCAAAGACAAAGAACTTTTTTCACACAGAGAGTGGTGAATCTCTGGAACTCCCTGCCACAGAGGGTAGTCGAGGCCAGTTCATTGGCTATATTTAAGAGGGAGTTAGATGTGGCCCTTGTGGCTAAGGGGATCAGAGGGTATGGAGAGAAGGCAGGTACGGGATACTGAGTTGGATGATCAGCCATGATCATATTGAATGGCGGTGCAGGCTCGAAGGGCCGAATGGCCTACTCCTGCACCTAATTTCTATGTTTCTATGTTTCTAAATTCCTGGGCGTGCATATTTATGAAGATCTACTTGCTGAGAAGATTGTGGAGACTCGGTTTGTCAGAGAGGACTCTCTGGAACTTTTACAGGTGGACAGTATTGACTGGTTAAATCACGGCCTGATTCGGCACTTGAATGCCCAGGAGCAAAGAAGACTGCAAAAAGTGGTGGACACTGACCAGTCCGTCACGGTCACTGACCTCCCCACCATCTAAGGGATTTACAGGAGTCCCTACCTCAAAAACGCAGCCAGGATCATCAGAGACCCACACCACCCTGGCCACACTCTCATATTACTCCTAGCAGAAGATACAGGAGCCTGAAAACCGTAACGTCCAGGTTCAGGAACACCTTCTTCCCTACGGCCATCAGCTGCTAAACACACGTTAAACACAACAACCACCAAATAAGCTCCAAACTACATAGACTTGGGGGGATTGGTTTTGTCTTTTGCACTAATATTGTTTGCTTTTATGTGTGTGTGCTTTTGTGTGATATATGTATTATGTATATGTGTATATATATATATATATACACACACACCCACACAATTAACTTTTTCATTTCCTTTCTTGTTTATTATATTGTTTACAGTGTACTATGTTTACATATTCTGTTGTGGTGCAGCAAGTTTATGCCCCTGTCCCACTTAGGAAACCTGAATGGAAACCTCAGGAGACTTTGCGCCCCACCCAAGGTTTCCGTGCGGTTCCCGGAGGTTGCAGGTGGTTGCCGGAGGTTGCAGGTAGTGGAAGCAGGTAGGGAGACTGACAAAAACCTCCGGGAACCTCTGGGAACCAGCACGGAAACCTTGGGTGGGGCGCAAAGTGCCCAGAGGTTTCCGTTCAGGTTTCCTAAGTGGGACAGGGGCATAAGAATGTCATTATATGGGACATACAACAATAAAACACTCTTGACTCTAAGGTGATGGGAAGTTCTCTCAAGCTATCAAAGAGTTAAACAGAGCGATGGTGTTCCTTTTGCTTCAGCCGTACTTAAACAATGGCTGCTGACGATATAATTGGAGGGGCTGAGTCAAGGAGAGAGCTATTGACTCGACTGTGAAAGGGAGCTAACGACCTTCAGCAGGAGGCTGCCATTAGCCCCGTGCAACCCACTGATCCTGTCACTCCGGCTGGTAGCTGCAATCAGCCTCCAGTGCGCAAGCCTCGAATGATGCACAGCCCCTTCCCCCATCACCTCACCTGCAACAGCTGATTACACAGAGGGAACAACGCAACAACAGCGTAGGAAGGAACTGCAGACGCTGGTTTACACCGAAGATCGACACAAGAACTCAGCGGGGCCGGCAGCATCTCAGGAGAGCAGGAATGGGTGACGTTTCGGGTCGAGACCCTTCTTCAGACTGAAAGTCAGGGGAGGGGGAGACTAGAGATGTGGAAGGGTTAGGTGTGAAAACGACAGATCAAAGCAGACGAAGCTCAAGGAAATGTTGAATGGTTCATAGAACCAACGCCGAGACTAAGTACCAGTGGGATCTTGCAACATTCTGCTTGTATTTAGTTTAGCTTGGTTTAGATTAGATTAGTTTAGTAAGTGCTCTCTAACCTTCTGTCGCCATGTCTAAGAAAAATGATTTTTTTTAAATTGGGAGGCACGGCAACACAGCGATAGTCGCTGCCTTACAGCGCCAGAGATCTGGGTTCGATCCTGACTAGGGGTGCTGTCTGTACAGAGTTTGTACGTTCTCCCCATGACCACGTAGGTTTTCTTTGGTTTCCTTCCACACTCCAAAGGCGTGCAGGTCTGTAGGTTAATTGGCTTCAGTAAAAATTGTCCCTAGTGTGTAGGATAGTGCTAATGTACCGGGATTGCTAGTTTAGTTTATTATTGTCACGTGTACCGAGGTACAGTGAAAAGCTTTTTGTTGCATGCTATCCAGTCAGCGGAAACACTATACATGGTTACAATCAAACGGTCCACAGTGTACAGATACAGGATAAAAGGAATAATGTTTAGTGCAAGATAAAGCCCAGTAAAGTCCAAATAAGTATAGTTTATGGGTCTCCAATGAGGTAGATGGCTGGTCAGGACAGCTCTCGAGCTGTTGGTAGGATAGGTCAGTTGCCTGATGACAGCTGGGAAGAAACTGTCCCTGAATCTAGAATGTGGTCAGGCTGTGCTATCAATCTGAAGAAGGGTGTCAACATAAACATCACCTAACTATGATCTCCACGGATTCAGAGGGGGTGTGAAGGAGTGGGGGGGGGGGGGGGGGTGTTGGGAAAGGGGTGTGGGGGGGGGGGAGGGGGGGTGTGGGGGAGGGGAAGGGAGGTGTGGGTGAGGGGAGGTGGGGGATGGGGTGGTTGGGGGAGGGGGTGTGGGAGAGGAGGGGTGTGTGGGGAGGGGGATGTGGGGGAGGTGGGATGTTGGGGAGGGAGGCTTGTGAGGGAGGGGGGTGTGGGGCAGGAGGGGGGTGTGAGGCGTGTGAGGGAGGGGTGTGTGTTTGGGGGAGGGGTGGTGCGTGGGGGAGGAGGGGGTGGGTGGGGGAGGAGGGGGTGGGTGGGGGAGGGTGTGTGTGCGGGGAAGGGGGGGGGGTGTGGGTGTAGGAGAGGGAGTGCATGTGGGAGGTGGGGAGCGGTGTGTATGGTAGGGGGGGGGAGGGAAGAGAGGGGTGTGTGGGGCGAGTGGGCTCAGCGGCTCCCGGCCCTGGCTCCGACCACACTCACTGGCTCCAGGACCTGGTTCCGGACTCACACAGCGGCTCCCATCTCCGGCTCCTGTCGCACTCAGCGGGTCCCGGCTCCTCGTGGTGGTCGCCGCTGCCACCTCCCGCGAACACATCCCCCGCCCACACCCTGCCTACTCCACTCCTTCAGCTTTATTCTCGCTGCTAGTGATTGACAGCGGGTGCCGGAAGGGGCGTCGCCATCTCGGCAAATGACAGGAGAGAAGACCAATAACTTTCACCGATCGGAACAAAAATGGATGCACTTGCAGCACGAGAGAATGGCAAGTAAGGTGGCAAAAAACCGTAGCACTATCGGGTACCGTTTTTGCGCAGATTTATAAATAACGCAAATCGAAAGAGAACGAGTTGAGAGATTTATAACAATATAGACTGTATCTACAATATTACTACAATTTTGCAGCATTATGGGGTGTGGGAGAGAGAGTAGGAATATTGCATTGAGATAGAGTGTCCTACTTGACAGTATTGGATGGCAGAACAGGGTCGAAGGGCCAAATGGCTTCCATTTCTATTTTCTACGTTACAGAATCGAGCAACATCTTGCTTTCTAACAGGAGCATGGTGGACAAGATTAACGCTTAAAGGCAGCCTACATGTGTGATTGTTAGCAGATAAACACTGTGACCTTCACCATCAAAGAATGGGGTCCTGAGTTTCCACGTGCCAAAGGATGAAATATTGTTTGTAAAGAAAAAGAGCTTTAATGGCAAGAAACGGTTGATCTGAGAGTGAGTGTGTAGCCTGCAGTTTTGGGGAAAATAAATGGATCTGAGTCTCTCTCTCTCTCTCGGCAAAACAAAAGGATTTTCTTTCAACCTACCATCAAGCTCGGTATTATTCCAAAATACTTTAGAAGCAGAGAATTGCAATTGCTCATTTACCGGGGGTAGTGGCTAATTCTGTAGTCAACGAAGTCTTGTGTCGTCTTTTCCACTCTATCTACTTGTGTTGCCACTTTCGAGCAGCTATGGGCTTGGAGCCCAAGATCCCTCTGCACATCAATGCTGCAAAGTGCATCTTCAAATGTACTTGATGTCCAGCTCTGAATGTGTCCCTGGGAACAGCCCATAAATCAGAGAGTCCTCCTTTACGGAGCTGTTCAGGGATGAGCCATCTGCTAGTCTGAAGGACACACACGGCAGGTAGGGGTAAAAAAAAAAAAAGCCTGGTCCCTGGCTATTCCTACACAAGTTGCAGACTCCTTCTCTGACTCAGGACAGATAGTCTGATGTACTGTAGACGATACCGCAGCTTTCATAGATTAATAACCATTTGCCTCACACATCCAAAGTCTTGCTTAATGCGGAATTATTTGTTTATCATAAACAAGGCAGTAATATGATTCATTTGCACCCTGGGTTACTATTATATTAAAACAGAGATGTTGACAGATTTCTGAACCTTATTGCATGTGTGTTCCAATTAATAGCTGCCTACATAGGCTACCCACTCTAGTTTTATGAATCAGTAAATTCATGCTCAGTTTGTTGAACTGGTTCAGCAAGAGTAGTACTCCAGGGTTTTACACCAAGGGAGTGCCAACATTTACTTACAGTGTAAATTGCATTGACCTATAAATCTGCTCTATGAACTGCCAGTAGTACTGATGTCAATGAACTGATTCCTAACGGACTGGAGGAGTAAATGCTGATAGATGCTGCTTTCCACCAAAGATGGACACAAAGTGAAGGAGTAACTAACTCAGTGGGTCAAGCTGCACCTCTGGAGAAAAAGGATGGGTGACGTTTTGCATCGGACCCTTCTTCAGACTCTAGAGGAGTGTCCCGATCCAAAACGTCACCGATCCTATTTCTCCAGGGATTCCTAACTGATATTGGAGATGTGCTTCTGCCCAGTGAAAACTGATTAACGCAGAATTATTTGTTTATCGTAAACAAGGCAGTAATATGATTCATTTGCACCCTGGGTTATATTAAATTTAACTATTATATTAAAACAGAAATGTTGACAGATTTTTTAACCTTATTGCTTGTGTGTTCCAATTAATAGTTGCCTACAAAGGCGACCCACTCCAGTTTCTCTATGCATGGCCTCTCCCATTTTCCGGTTTTCCAAGTTTTCCAGGTTTTCTTCCTCCCGGAACCCCACACCCCCCCCTTTACAATCATTCTGAAGAAGGGTCTCGACCCAAAAAATTCACCTATCCATGTCCTCCAGAGATGCTTGCCATTCTTGCCATAGAAGGAGTACAGAGAATGTTCACCAGACTGATTCCTGGGATGGCAGGACTTTCATATGAAGAAAGACTGGATAGACTCGGTTTGTACTCGCTAGAATTTAGAAGATTGAGGGGGGATCTTATAGAAACTTACACAATTCTTAAGGGGTTGGACAGGCTAGATGCAGGAAGATTGTTCCCGATGTTGGAGTAGTCCAGAACAAGGGGTCACAGTTTAAGGATAAGGGGGAAGTCTTTTAGGACCGAGATGAGAAAATCATTTTTTACACAGAGTGGTGACTCTGTGGAATTCTCTGCCACAGAAGGTAGTTGAGGCCAGTTCATTGGCTACATTTAAGAGGGAGTTAGATGTGCCCCTTGTGGCTAAAGGGATCAGGGGGTATGGAGAGAAGGCAGGTACAGGATACCGAGTTGGATGATCAGCCATGATCATATTGAATGGCAGTGCAGGCTCGAAGGGCCGAATGGCCTACTCCTGCACCTATTTTCTATGTTTTCTATGCTGTTATTCCAGCACTTTGTGTCCTTCATCTTAACCGAAAATTGGAAGAATGGACATTCAGTGGGTCAGGCACCATCTCTGGAGAACATGGATAGGCGACGTTTCGGGTTCGAGACGTTTCTTCAGAGAAAGGGGGAGATAAGAAAACGAGGAGAGAAATGTAAAGCTGGAGAGAGGGGACTGGTGGAGAGAGGGGGAGGGTGAAGGGGGAAGATGAAAGTGGGGGAGGGGGAAGAGGGGAAGAGAGGAAGAGGGGGGGATAAAAGGGAAATGGGAGACCTTGGTCAGGATTAATAGAAAAAAAATACACCTATTGATGCTCCTGAACCCATCATCAGTGATGTAACCTGGGGTCATTGGGTGTTTCGGGTCTTTCAACATCAGACACCCTCACCCAGGTGACCCAGCCGTGGTTGATGAGACCATGACTTGTGTTCAGGTGGCAGCTCCCCCCCCCACCCCCCACCATGGACCTTCTCTCCTGATCCAGAGCCATCTCGAGGCCTTCTCCGCTGCCTCTGTGATGTTCGTGATGGCTCTTCTCCTCGCCATCACGTTGATGCCCAGTGCACTCAAGGCTTTGTAGAGCGATTATGAAGGAGGGGGAAGGAGCAGGGTGAAGGTGGGAGATGGTGGGAGTAATGCGGAGGCAGAAGGAAAGAGAGGACTCTCTGTATTCAACACAAAAATAAACAACTCTATACGACTGGTGGAAAGTGACATTCGATGCTGCATTGTTAATGTGGTCCTTGTGAAACAATGTACCATCCAACTCACTGTGAGTAATGCCACATGCAGTATAATTAAAATCTATTGTGAATCAGTAAAGTACACACATTGAACGGTGCCTGAGCCAGGACTTGATTAACCGCTGCCACTCCAGAATCTCTTGGCGCAGCTTTCGTTCCAAAGCTCCAGAGTGGAGCTCCAAGGATGATCTCCATGTTAAAGACACACAGCAGAGCACCAGGGCAGAGCTCCACTCCAGGGCCACTCAACCAGTGTCCCATATCAAAAGCTCCACCGACCTGGAACAATTTGTAAACTAGACACAAAGTGCTGGAGTAACTCAGGCAGCATGTTTGGAGAAAAGGGATGGGTGACGTTTCGGGTCTGGAGCTGAAGGGGACTCCCATCTCCTCCACTCCCCCTCCTCATCCACCCACATTCCATCCTCTAGCTTCACAATTCGCAACTCTTCAATCAGCTGGTCTCACACCTGTTTTAATCTATGGCCTTTCTTCCAATCATCTGCCTATCAACCTCCTCCCCCCCCCCCCCCCGCCATGTTTACCTATTAACTGCCACGCTTTGTTTCCTCCTCCAAACTACAATCAGACTAATGAATGGTCCCGACCCGAAACGTTATCCATCCTTTTTCTCCAGAGACCCGCAGAATTACTCCAGCACTTTGCGTCTATCTTTGGTATGAGCCCGCTTCTGTAGATAGTCATACAGCCTGGAAACAGGCCCTTCGGCCCAACTTGCCCACACCGACCAACATGTCTCATCTACACTAGTCCCAGCTGCCTGCATTTGACTGCTGCGTGTCCTTTGTAAACCTGTCCTATCCATGTACCTGTCTAATTGTTTCTTAAACATTGCAATAGTCCCTGCCTCAACTACCTCCTCTGGCAGCTCGCTCCATACACCCACCACCCTGTGTGTGGAAAAAGTTAACCCTCAGATACCTATTCAATCTTTCCCCCTTTACCTCAAACCTACAGTAGGTCCTCTGCTCCTCGAATCCCCGACCCTGGGCAAGAGACTCTGTGCGTCCGCCTGATCTATTCCTCTCATGATATTATACACCTCTACAAGATCACCCCACATCCTCCTGAGCTCCAAGGAATAGAGTCCCAGCCTGCTCAACCTCTCCCTGTCGCTCAAACCCTCGAATCCCGGCAACATCCTCGTAAATCTTTGTCTCTGCATCATGCCGACCCCTTTTGGAATTGTGCAGACCTGAATCCCTTTGCTTCCCTCTGTCGACTGCTTGATATCTGATGCACATTTCCTCTGGAGATCCGTGGCTGGAGGGACACAGTTTGCCGCAGCTCAGCAGGAATTATCACCCCAGTCTACTTATAAGAGGGCGACTTGGTAAATCGTACCATGCCTTTTGTAACGACGATCATGCACCCTTCAATTAAAATTTTCACATTTGCCTTTTCAGAGTGCATCACTTTGAGCTTGAAAGACAGGTTGTTTCAATGCTAATACTCGCTGTTCAAAAGCACAGCGGGGAACTGCAGCTAAAAAACAGCATGCTGCTTTCAAAAATAATCCCGTCACTTTCTAACTTTGCTGACATTCTTGTGCCAGGAAGGAAAGGCAGGAGCATTTATTTTCCGGATTTATGTATTCAAGGTGATTATTCATCCTGCGTGCAATTAAAATAAAAGCCACTTGTTTTGCATGCACTGAATTCTGAAGGCAGATCAAGAGGTATAACATGGTGCGTAAATTATTTATCGCGGTAAAACTTTCGAGAACAGCGTTCAGTTTCTGTGTGTGTGGATGGAAACACTAATCCTAATTGTTATGGTAGGATTTCCTCCCCTGGTTCCCACCCGGACTCCCTGCGTTTGGCCCATACCCCTCTAAACCTGTCCTATCCGTGTACCTGACTAAATGTTTCTTAAGCAATGCGATAGTACCTGCCTCAACTACCTCCTCTGGCAGATAGACACAAACTGCTGGAGTAACTCAGCGAGACAGGCAGCATGTCTGGAGAGAAGGAATGGGTGACGTTTCGGGTCGAGACCCTTTTTCGCACAGGAAGCATTAGTCTGAAGAAGCATCTTGACCCGAAACATCACCCGTTTCTTCAGTCCAGAGATGCTGCCTGTCCCTCCAGCATTCTGCCCAGAGATGCTGCCTGAGTTACTCCAGCGTTTTGTGTCTCTCTTCGGTGTAAAGCAGCATCTGCAGTTCCTTCCTACACATACCTCCTCCGGCAGCTTGTTCCATACATCCACCGCCCTTTGTGTAAAAAAAGTCACCCCTCAGGTTCCTATTAAATCTCTCCCATCTCACCTTAAACCTACAGTATGTCCTCTGGTTCTTGAGTCCCCAACTCTGACAAAAAGATCATAAAGATCTATTTCTCATGATTTTGTACTCCTCGAGAAGACCATGTACACCCCTATGGGATAAAAAAATGGCCAACGGATTGGTCACAGGCTGCTGGTAATTCTGTGCAAGCAACAGAAAGAAAATCCCAGCCTGAAGCTTTAAATTCCACGCTTAAATTGATCTGAAGTAATAAGTAACGATAATAGGGATATAAATGTCAACAGAGATAAAGTTGCTGTGTCTGAGGAACACTTCAGCACATAAAATGTTCAAGAAACACATTAAATAATTGAAGAAACTTTAATGAGTCCGTTGGCTATCATTCATATTGCCTTCATTATGCTAATCAATTGTACAGAAGATATGTTTAAAAGAAGGCCACCAAGGCTTGAAATTACTTAATGTAAATCTTGTATTGGCGTTGAGCTTAATGAAGGGTGAAAGGAAGCAGAGTATACATGGCCAGGTCACCAGGCTGAGCTTGTGTCCTCCATTGTGGCTCAGAATAATAAATGTCAGGGAGCAGAGATGCGCCTTTAATAGAACATACTTTCTTAACTCTTCCATCCCCTGCCCTCCCCTCTGTCCACCCGCTCCCGACCCTAGTCGTCCTACCAGTTCCACTGTTCACATCCTTGTATCCCTCTTGTTGTCTCCCCTTCCCCAACTAACCGTGGGCCATTATGGACCCCACCCTTCCTGAGGTCATCAGTTGCCGGCCCTGGTTCCTTCTGGTCAGTTTCACCCCCCCACCTCTATGTTCAGTCTGAAGAAGAAAGATTCCGGCTCGAAACGTCACCTATTCCTTTTCGTCAGTAATGCTGCCTGAGCAGCTAAGTTACTCCAGCACTTTGTGCTTATCTCCATCTGCAGTTACTTCCTACATGCGTTTTAACGATGTCTGTTGTGCTCATGTGTGGTCTGATTTGATGGCACGCAAACCATCATCATTTCATTGTATCTCAGTATTTATGACTTTTATAATAGATATTTGGACAGGTACATGGATAGGAAAGGTTTAGAGGGACGTGGACCAAATGAGGGTAGGTGGGACCAGCGTAGGCGAGGCCTTTTGATTGGTATGGGAAAGATGGGCCGAAGGGCCTGTTTCCTTGCTGTATGACTATGACACTAAATGTCATCAGCAGGGCTATGGAAGACGTTGTGAACTGCCTTATCAGGGGGACACCTCCTCACCAATAACCTGGCCAGTTTGAGCTTCCCCAGAATCATTCTTCTTCAGACCTCATTACAGCCTTGGACCAGGTCCACGCACGCTGCTGCTGGCTGCCACCTCAAGGTCAGCTCCCACTGTGGAAGAGATCTTGTTCTCAACGCTGACAAATTGGGTTTGGATTTCACCAGCTGCCGTTTATCTGTTTGTCAAGTGCAGCTTCTTCAGGGCCGACTGCCGAACATCCAAATTTAAAGCCACATTGTCACGGAGAACTCGAATGTCATTTTACCATTGAGTTTAAAACAAAGGTTTAAACTCTCATACAGCGAGGCTTTATCAGCCACTGGGGAGGCCATATTTGGAATATTGTGCGCAGTTTTACAGTCATAGAATCTTAGAGCCATACAGCGCGGAAACAGGCCCTTCGGCCCACCCCGACCAACATGCTCCATCTTCTCTAGTCACATCTGCCCATGTTTGGCCTCATATCCCTCTAAACTTTTCCTATCCATCTACCTGTCAGTGTGGAGTTTGCACGCACTGCGTGGGTTTCTTCCAGGTAGAATCATGGAGTCATACAGATTGGAAACAGGCCTGTGGAGACAATCTGCCCACGCCAACCAAGATGCCCTATCTACACTAGTCCCATCTGCCCACGTTTGGCCTATATCCCTATAAACCTTTCCTATCCATGTATCTGTCCAAATGTCTTTTAAATGTTGTGATCGTACCTGCCCCAGTTATCTCCTCTCTCTGTTCATTCCATTTACCAATATAGATGATGGAATTTATCCTGCCCATGTTTGACAATGAACTGAACTAAACGACACCTTTCCCATGCATTCTTGCACTGCATGTTGTACTCATGTATAGTATGATCTGATTTTACTTCGGAGTCACGTAAGTGACTACGTGAAGAACCCGCTCAGTGCGCAGGCGCGGCATTACGCCAGCAGTGCAACAGCGGCCTGCAACGGGTGTTAGGCTCTCCCGCTACAGAATGAACCGGACCGTCAGGTGAGTATCCTGAGGTCGGGTTTTCTTTTACAGGTGAGCCTTTTTCTGCTTGTGTTTTTTACAGGCAGAGAAAAAGGCGCTGGAATAAAACTGACCCCGTTCAAGGAGGAACGTATTCCCGTCGGGGAGGGGGGCAGCAACAGGCGGTAGGAGCGTTACCCGGTGTTCCGTAATTCCCCGACACCGTGCCGAGGCCAGCCCGCTAGTACCTGAGCAGCGGGCTGGATGCATAGCCACTCGAGAGGCATCCGGCAGGTGTTCCCGATGTCGGACGGGACGTCTCTCCCCCCGCACGGGGGGAGAGAGAGCCGCCTGAGCCGCTGGTGCGGCTCACGGAGCAGGTGCCTGCGAGACGCGTTGCTTGAGGGGCGCTCTCGCTACTACAAGGCACAAAAGCTCTAGAAGAAGGCGGTAGGAACATTTACCGGGCGCTCCGCTATCCCCACACCGCGCCGAGCCCAGTCCCGCTAGTGCCTGAGCTGCGGGCTGGATGTTCAGCCATCCGAAGAGGCATCCGGCCGGTGGCTTCCGACTTGTCGGAGGGGACGTCTCTCCACCCGCATGGGAGAGAGACAGCCGCCTGAGCCGCTGGAGCGGCTCCTGGAGCAGGAGCTCCTGCGAGACACGCTACGTGAGGGGCAGTCTCGCTGGAGGGTTCAGGCATACCCTCCACAGTGCCTAGGCACTGCCCATCGCTTCCTCCTTAGTGTGGTTAGCTTTGGGGTGACCAGTGGCTGGGCTGGTCATGAAGAGGGGTCACTGGCTGAACAGGATCAGGAAGAGCTACAATATCGGGAGTATGCTTGAGGTACAGGATCAGGAAGAGCTGCTGGGTGTGGCCGCTATGTGGCTCCACCACTAGCGAGATGGCTTTTCAGTCTCAACTGATGGCCAGCTTACTACCTGTCTTTTCCAAAAAACCTCTCCAAGACAGGTAGCCATGAGGCGTTGGTTTTATCACGCCTCCCCTAAATTGCATTTACTCAAAGTGCCCGCCATTATTGGGGGATACATTGAGCAGCGCATTTAACCTAAATATTTTAAAAATGCATTTGGTACCCTGACGTCGGCTATCATGTCCACCTGCTCATTCCAGAAGGGCAGGGTAGTATGGCAAAACACCTGACCCTACTGTTCAATGGTATATCTCATAACTTCTCAAATGAACTCACAAACCTGCCCTCAATCTATGAAATTAACAGGACTATGAGAACGCTGACCTCACAAGCACAGATCCTGCTACCTGGCACTTACCAAACCAGTCCTAAAAAACTGGGCGAAGTGTTCAAACTATTCGGCACAAGAGGGCAGAGTCTGGAATGAGCACCACACTAAACCAGACAGCAGTACCTCTACGTGTCCACCAGGTGCGTCTACCTCATGGTACTGGTGAAAGCTCGGGGCCTGCATGCCAAACCCGTAGCATTTTTGGCCACGGCCCAGAGCAGGCCCCAGGGAAAATGCGCCACCCCCCAACAAACATCGTCCCTACAAGAACAAGGAACCAGAAACCGAAGAAAACAACAATGAAGATAGATAAGTATGTTTAAAGGTTAAGGGTTGTACTAACAAGGGGTGGGTGAATCACGCCTGGTTAGGAAGCTATCACTCTTGGTAGTTATATACCAAAAAATAAATACAAGGGGAATAGAATTAATATCTTGCCACCAATTCAGCAAGCACCCCAAGGGGTCTACCCTCCCACGATGGTGAATGTCGCACCATCGTTGATAAACCACTTGAGTATTTCACCAGGTATACCCATTCATGGGATTTGTAACTACTACCATGGATCCAAGGATACTTTATGGTAGACATCGACCTTGAAGATGCACACTATTGAGTACCTTCTCATATAAGTTTCGGATATACCGCAATTACCTGGATGGAGTAACCATGATGAGCGTTGCGGCATTTAAGTCAAAGTTATCCAGAATCAACTAGCCCTGACACTTAGAAACATTCCGTCATGGCATGTCTATATATTAACGACAAACTATCCTTGGAACTATCAGGAACATCAGGTCCAGTCATGAAATTCCGGGCATACCCACCTGAACCACTGCATCGCTTCTCGGCCTTTTGGCTAAGATCAAGTGTAGTATCTGTTCTTATCAGTTTAATAATCTGATACGTCCCTTATCTAGGGACCATATATTAAATTGAATTTTGGAACAGGGAGATGGAATAGGGGCTTGCTCCGTCCACTCCACGCATCGACCCAGTATTGCAGTGCCTCTGGGAACGGTGCACAAAATATATATCCAGATATTTACGTTGACCATCCACAACTTTGTTATCTGGTATTCATTAAGACTATCAGTCATGGTACATTAACCACCAATCAACTACGTGGCAAAGTAATTGGGATATAGCAGCATTACCAGCTACTGAACTTTGTACCTTTCCTATGAGCTGAGATACTAGTGTTCAAAACTATCTCCATACCTGTAATATGGGGGCAAATGGATTCATCTGTAGTGTTATCATGGAATTTATCGGCAGGAAGGATTATGGTTGTACACTTCCACCTGTTTTGAGTAACATCTTATGTGTCCTGATGTGTTACTGAGCTTGTAATACTTAATGCCAATATGAATTGACTTAAACATGTTATATATTAACTTACTTAATTCTAGTGAAGCATTTGCTCAGTAATCCACCAAATTTGCATGTTCGTTTATAAGATAACAACATCACAGTGGTGGCATATACCAAACCACTTGGGCGGAGAACATCGATATTAGGTGACAATTTATTAACAATTGGAAACCGTATGTCGTCAAACATGTTTGACCATCAGTAACTCACCTATCAGGTGAGCTAAATACTGTAAACATACATTTAAACCAAAAATATTTGCTGAAATTACTAAGCAATATGGACACCAGATATCGATTCCTTATATCCAATTAAATCACCACGTACTAACTTACGTCACATGAAACCAATCTCAAGGCAGCGGCAATGGAGACATTCCCGCGTATTGAGGGGTGGGGGGAACCTAATCTCTATGGTTTCCTTTCCTTCTACCTCTTCAATAGGTACTACGGCTTCATCAGTCGGGTACTACGCAAATTACAGTGGACCAAGTCCACAAGCATGGTTCCCAGTGATCCTCGACATGGTCATTAAAAGAATTGCAGAATTGGGAAGACCATTGCTGTGCTTGGATCAGCAGCACTATCAACCTGATGACAGCATTCCGTCGCATATCCTAGGGAACATACCTGAGGAGCATCAAGAAATGGTACACTGTTTTCCAAAACAGGAATTACACATTCAACTATAACAAAAAACTGTACTGGAGCTCCTGGCAGGTCTTCACCACAATGAAGGACATGTTCTGTTAGCCTACTCAACTTGGGTACCGCTCACTGGTGATCAGATACAGGAGAGGTATATCAATCCATTTCCCAGAAATAGGTACACCCAAATTGGGATGTCAGTGAAATCCTGACATACCTTAGGGGATGATCACCAGCCAGGTCACTCACCCTGGAACAGCCTACCCTGAAGATGGACATGCTGGTGGCCTTACATCAACACAAAGAGCCAGCTCTCCCATCTACTGCGATGGGACAACATGGTTATAACACCAGACAGTGTCACATGCCCATTCAAGGGTTGGCCAAACAGAACAGACCAGGAACATCAGGTCCAGTCATGAAATTCCGGGCATACCCACCTGAACCACGTTTTATGTGTCATGACCCACTTAGAGATCGACACAATAAGGAATACCGAGGGAGAGGAAAAAGCCTTATGGGTCAGCCACAGGAAACCTCATGGTCGGGTGACGAGCTAAACTATCTCTAGTGGCTCAAGCAGGTACTGGGAGTTGCTGGAGTAAATACTAACGTGTATAAAATCTTATTCCACCAGGACAGCTTCCACGTCAGTAACTAAGAGGATGGACGAGCCTATGGACCACATCCTGGCTACTGCAGGGTGGTCTAGGGAGTATACGTTCCAAACTTTTATAACAAACCACTGACAGAACCTGTATCATTTGCAGAAAAAGAATCTGCAAAAAATATATAATTTAAGCCCGGGGGAGCAATTGGTCTTGTTGTTAATAACACCATTATTGTTTTTACAAACAGATTCATGGTTGATTACGATAACATACTTCCTCCCTCGAATGACTTCGGCAGCGAGTGAAGTATGAACTGTTACACGGTTTGAAATCACAGAGCTTTGAAGTCTTCACGTAGTCACTCACGTGACTCCGAAGTAAAATAGTAAGATTAAACGAGAACTTACCAGTTTGAAGTTTGATCTGTATTTTATGAGGAGTTACGATGAGGGATTACATGCCCTCCGCTCCCACCCTCATTATATGGATCAAACTAATAAATTGATGTCTCCTTATCTTTACTATGTTTACTTCAAATAACTGTGTCTATCTGTGATTCCACACCGCTGCTTGGAAGTATGCCGCGCCTGCGCACTGAGCGGGTTCTTCACGTAATCCCTCATCGTAACTCCTCATAAAATACAGATCAAACTTCAAACTGGTAAGTTCTCATTTAATCTTACTATTTGAGTGGATGGCATTCAAACAAAGGCTCCTCACTGTATCTCGGTACACGTAACACGCAAAGCAAAACCAACATTTTCTAAACAATCTAGCTCCATGATGAATGTTACAACCTGCTTCCAGTGAGATTTACAAGGTTCCAGCTACTTTCACACCAGCTTTAGAGAGAGTGGAATAAAATCTTCAATAAAACAAATGGTAATGATAAAAGAATCAGCTGGAAGCAACATGAATGAAATGCAGAGACAGTGTAACAGATGGGTTCAATACGACAGCACTAATTTTCAGTTCTTAAGAGCCAGGCAGTTTTATCCAATGCGACTATTAAAATAGACTTTTGTGTTTGGAGATTCAGCCATGTATTTCTTCAATTTAGGCTTTTCCACATGCTTCCCCCTCTCCCTTCATTGAACATAAAATAAAGAGTACAGCCCCGGGGTCAGGCCCTTCAGCCCACAATGCCCATGCCGTACATGTTTCCAAGTTAAACAAATCTGCACCCGATTCATATCCCTCTATTTCACTGCTACACGGGAGGGTTTAAACTAGATTGGCGGGGGGGGTGGGATCTCGTGCAGGACAGAGGCACGTGAGAGGCTAGAAGTTGGTATGGAGGATGGTGCGGGAAAGGTTAGTGGACAGAATAGGCAGGAGAAAGGCGGAGAGCGAGGAAGGAGAGTTGGTTTAAACTGCACATATTTTAATGCAAGGGGCCTGACGGGTAAGGCAGATGAGCTTAGGGCATGGATAGGTATGAGTGACTGGGACGTTGTAGCCATGACTGAAACCTGGTTAAGGGAGGGGCAGGACTGGCAGCTCAATGTTCCGGGGTACAGGAGCTACAGGAGAGACAGGGGTGAGGGGATAAGAAGAGGGGGGGGGGGGGTTGCATTGTTGGTTAAGGAAGATGTCACGGCTGTGTTCAGACGTGACATTACGGACAGTTCGTCTAGTGAGGCTCCGTATATGGATGGAGCTGAGGAACAAGAAAGGGATGATCATATTGTTGGGGGTGTATTACAGGCCCATGAATAGTCAACGGGAATTAGAAGAACAAATGTGCCGGGAGATTGCACACAGCTGCAGGTCAAATAAGGTTGTTGTAGTAGAGGATTTTAACTTTCCCAATATTGAGTGGGAAAATCATAGCATGAATGATGAAAGAAAGTGGTGAATCTGTGGTGAATTTGGTGGTGAATGTGGTGAATTTACACAGAGAGTAGTGAATCTGTGGAATTCTCTGCTACAGAAGGTAGTTGAGGCCAGTTCATTGGCTATATTTAAGAGGGAGTTAGATGTGGCCCTTGTGGCTAAAGGGATTAGGGAGTATGGGATACTGAGTTGGATGATCAGCCATGATCATATTGAATGGTGGTGCAGGCTCGAAGGGCCGAATGGCCTACTCCTGCACCTATTTTCTATGTTTCTATGAAGGGTTCTGATGGGGTGCAATTCCTCAAAAGTGTTCAGGAGAGTTTTCTTAAGCAGTGTGTGGAGGCCCCCACACATGAGAGGGCAACGCTGGATCTAGTATTGGGAAATTGGGAAGGGCAAGTTAATGAAGTGTGTGTGGAGGAGCCTTTTGGAACCAGTGACCACAGTTCGATTAGGTTTAAGTGAGTTATGGATAGGGACGGAGAGGGTCCACGTGTTAAAATGCTCAACTGGGGTAAGGCCAACCTTGAGGGTATGAGAGAAGGTCTCGCTCAAGTTGACTGGATCAGGTTATTTGAGGGGAAAGGAACATCGGCCAAGTGGGATGTTTTCAAAAGTGTACTGAAGAAAGCTCAGGATGTGTACGTCCCCGTTAGAGTGAAGGGAAAAGCAGACAAACGCAAGGAAGCTTGGCTGACGAGTGGAATTGAGACATTAGTTAAAAACAAAAAGAAGGATGCATGGGACAGGTATAGGCAGCTGGGATCAAGTGCATCCCTGGAGTAGTTTCGGGAACTAAGGAGTCAACTAAAAAGCAAATCAGAAGGGCAAAAAGGGGCCAGGGGATAGCTCTGGCGGGTAGCATTAAGGACAATCCCAAAATATTTTATAAATACATAAGGGGGAGAAGGATAACTAGAGAGAGAGTGGGACCTCTCAGGAATCAAAGCGGTGTGGAGCCACAGGAGATGGGCAAGGGCCTAAATGAGTATTTCTCTTCTGTATTTACCAAGGAGAATGACAGTAGGACTGAGGAAGTCACTGGAAGTGTCTTGAGAGCAGTCAGGGTTGATATCGAAGAAGTATTGAAGGTACTGTCGTGTTTAGTGGTTTTGCTGATAGTGAATATGGTTGTGAACGATTGCAGCAGGATCTGGATCGATTGGCCAGGTGGGCAGAGGAATGGTTGATGGACTTTAATACGGAGAAGTGTGAGGTGTTGCATTTATGGGACGTCGAACAAATGCAGGACCTACACTGTAAATGGTAGGCCTCTGGGTAGTGTTGTAGAGCAGAGGGATCTAGGAGTACAGGTGCATGGTTCCTTGAAGATTGAGTTGCAGGTGGATAAGGTGGTCAAAAAGGCTCTTGGCACTTTGGCCTTCATCAGTCAGTGTATTGAGTATAGAAGTTGGGAGGTCATGTTGCAGTTGTATAAAACGTTGGTGAGACCGCATTTAGAATATTGTGTTCAGTTCTGGGCACCATGTTATAGGAAAGATATTGTCAAGCTTGAAATGGATTTCGAGAATGTTGCCAGGACTAGAGGGTGTGAGTTATAGGGAGAGGTTGAGTAGGCTGGGTCTCTATTCCATGGAGCACAGGAGGATGAGGGGAAATCTTATAGAGGTATAAAAAATCACGAGAGGAATAGATTGGGTAGATGCACAGTGTCTTGCCCAGAGTAGGGGTATCGTGGACCAGAGGGCATAAGTTCAAGGTGAAGGGGAAAACATTTAATAGGAATCCGAGGGGTAACTTTTTTACACAAAGGGTGATGGGTGTATGGAACAAGCTGCCAGAGGAGGTAGTTGAAGTTGGGACTATTCCATCGTTTAAGAAACAGTTAGACATGGATAGGACAGGTTTGGGGGGATATGGACCAAGTACAGGCAAGTGGGACTAGTGTAGCTGGGACATTGTTGGCCGGTGTGGGCGAGTTGGGCCGAAGGGCCTGTTTCCACACTGTATCACTCTATGTCCATGTGCCTAACTAGCAGTCTCTTAAAGACCTCTTTCATAACTGCCTCCGCCACACTCTTGGCAGCGTGTACCAGGCACCCACCACTCTCTGTGTAAAATACCTGCCCTGCACATCTCCTTTACACTTTCCCCCCCTCCACGCCTTAAATCTATGCCCACGAGTCTTTGACATTTCCACCCTGAGAAAAATGTTCTGACTATCTACCCTATCTATGCACCGCCGAATTTTACAGACTTCTGTTCAGTTTCTCCTCAAACTCTCATGCTCCCGAGAAAACAATCCAAGTTTGTCCAACCTCAGCAGAGGCTCGGTGGGCCGAAGGGCCTGATTCCGTGCAATGTGACTGTCTCGGTAGCTAGGAGAACTGACAAGAAAAAACACCCCTGAAGAAGAGCTGATGAGAGTTCCTCTCATTGTTCCAACCAATTTATAACCAAAGTGTGAATTATCTGCTCGTTCTGACGCTGTTGTGTGTATGCTCATGCTGTGAGGATATTAACAGTCCTATTTTCTAGACAGTCCCCCCAGGTTAAAGATGACTTAATTACAACGGCGTCTACAATTTCTCTCACTGCCACCAAAATGCTTTGCAGTTTTCAGAGGTCATGGAATGTGTTATAAGTGCAAGTTTTTTTTAAACTTTAATTGCGCGGATAAAGTGCAGTTCCCTGAGCCGAGAGAAAGAGGTACTTACAGCATTAAGTGGAGCTGTTCTAACTGTTGATGGCAATGTGGTGCCCTTGTGTCAAATATCTCACATTGATATTCATCTTTGCGGAACTACATTGTGGAATGACCTCGAGCGACTGCAAAGGAAAAACAGCAGACGCTCAGATGATTCGTGATACGGTGACCATCAGTGGTGTTGGATGTGGGGAGACTTGCATTTGACAAGCACAAAACGAATAGAGAATTGTCTGGATAGACATGATAGAGTCATAGAGTGATACAGTGTGGAAACAGGCCCTACGGCCCAACTTGCCCACACCAGCCAACATGTCCCAGCTACGTTAGTCCCACCTGCCTGCGTTTGGTCTTTATCCCTCCAAACTGGTCCTATTCATGTACCTGTCCAACTGATTCTTAAACGTTGGCATAGTCCGTGCCTCAACTACCTCCTCTGGCAGTTTGCTCCATACACTCACCACCCTTTGTGTGAAAAAGATACCCATCAGATTCTTGTTAAATCTTTTCACCTTCACCTTGATCCTCGATTCCCCAACTCTGGGCAAGAGGTTCTCTGCATCTAACCAATCTATTCCTCTCATGATTTTATACCCATGATGTGGGGAGGATGTTTCCACTAGTGGGAGAGCCTAGGACCAGAGGGCACGGCCTCAGAATGACAGGACGCACCTTTTGAAAGGAGATGTGGAGCAACTTTTGCAGTTGGAGGGCGGTGAATCTGTGAGATTCTTTGCCACAGACGGCTGTGGAGGCCAATCAGTGGATAGTTTTAAGGCGGTGATTGACAGATTCTTGATTGGTAAAGGGTATCAGGGGCTACTGGTTGGAGAATAGGGTTGAGAGGGAAAGATAGATCAGCCATGATGAAATGGCAGAGTAAACTTGATAGGCTGAATGGCCCAATTCTTCTCCTATGACTTATGAACTCGTGAAACAATTGCACACAGAGGGAGGTGGGTGTATGGAACGATCTACCAGAGGAGGTAAAATGTGGAGGAAGGAACTGCAGATGCTGGTTTATACTGAAGATAGACACAAAGTGCTGGAGTAACTCAGCGGGTCAGGCAGCATTTCCCTGGAGAAAAAGGATGAATGATGTTTTGGGTCTGAAGAAGGGTTCTGACATCAAAAGGTCATCCTTCAGAGATGCTGCCCGACCCGCTGAGTTACTCCAGCACTTTGTGTCTTTCTTAGGTTTAGAAGGATATGGGCGAGACGCGGGAAGGTGGGAGTAGTGTAGATGGGCTGTGTCGGTCGGCATGGACAAGTTGGGCCGAAGGGCCTGTATCCATGCTGTACGACTACGAGTGAGACCGTTGTAGGAGGAAATATTCATCGGAGAACTCGGCAGGGAATGGCAGAATCAATGCTCTTCGATTTGAATGTGCTCCGTCTTAATAGTCACAGATAATGACTCTGACATCAGGCTTGCCCCTTTGAACTGCAGATATTTGATTAGCAGTTGATGAATGATTCAGTTCCAGGATAATGTTTACAACTGCAGAGACAGAGAGCGCTTATTAGCCCAGATGGGTAATTACATTCAGCAAACGGCTCAGCCTTTGATGGGACTGTAAGACTAATAAACGAGATAATGTTTTGCCAGATCACATTTTGTTTCCAATCAGGTCTTCACAGCACTGTAATGTCCCTTTCCAATCAGTGTACGGGATCTCATTACGATGTAGAAACGAGGAACTGCAGTTGCTGGTTTTAACCAAAGATCGGCACAAAGTGCTGAGGTAACCCCCAACGGGACAGGCAACATCTCTGGAGGAAATGGATAGGTGATGTTTCGGGTCAGGACTCTTCAGACTGATCAGGTTCAGGAACAGCTTCTTCCCAGCAACTATCAGCCTCTTGAACCACACTGTACAACAATCAAGAACCAGGTGGACAGGAACATCGGGAGTTCGCAGGTCCCTGGTGGGAGACCACTTTTCGGAGCTCCTGCAACGGCAACTTCTCCCGCTGGAATTGCGGGGTTTAAGTGACTCGGAGCGGGGCCTAACATCGCCCCGCGCAGCTTCAATGGCCGCGGGACTTACCATCGCCCGCCGGGGGCTTTAACATCGTGAGCCCCAGTCGCCGAGACGCAATTTATATATAAATAAATAAATAAATAAAGGAAGACAATCAAGAACCAGAGGACATAGGTTTAAGGTGAGTGGGGGAAAGATTTAGTAGGAACCTGACTGAGGGGTAATTTTTCACACAAAGGATGGTGGGTGTATGGAACAAGGAGGTCGTTGAGGAAGGCACTATCGCAACGTTTAAGAAACATTTAGACAGGTACATGGATAGGACAGGTTTGGAGGGATATGGGCCAAACTCAGGCATTAGTGTAGATGGACATGTTGACCGGTGTGGGCAGGTTAGGCCGAATGTTGGTTTCTACGCTCTAAGACCCTATGACTAACCTCAAACCTACCTCCATAGTAGCACCAAACTATTAAGGACTTTGCACGACTAAGATTGCACCACATATTTGGCTTGCACTGGAAGAACTGATATATAATTGTATATTTATTTATTGTGTTGTTGTGTGCCTGGTAATCTTACCTGCAGCAGGTACGAATTTTAATGTTTCTTCCCCCCCCCCCCCCCCCCCCCCTGATACATGTGTCAATTAAACACTCTATGATCTTTGCTTTTGACCCTTACCATGAGTCGGCCGACACAGTGGCTCAGCAGTAGAGTTGCTGCCTTGCAGTGCCAGAGATCCGGGTTCGATCCTGACTACGGGTGCTGTCTGCACAGAGTTTGCACGTTCTCCCTGTGATTGCGTGGGTGTTCTCCGGGTGCTCCGGTTTCTTCCCACAACCCAAAGACTTGCAGGTTAATTGTCTTCTGTAAATTGTCCCTAGCGTGTAGGATAAAACTAGTGTATGGGTGGTTGCTGGTCGCTGTGGACTTGATTCCGTGCTGTAACTCGAAACTAAAATAAGAGCTAACTGGAGCACATTCAAGTCATCGGCTTTACTTCAGAAACTCTAACATACAAATGCAAATTTCTTTTCTCCTCTGGATTACTTTTTACTGTGTAGAAGATTTGACAAAGGCGGTTTTATAATCTATTAATAAACGGGGAGAATTATTTATCAGATCATTCAAGCAAGCACAATCAACTTCCATCCACCACAGAGATCTGGAGCTTCCTTTGCAAGGCAACCTCTGAATACCAGAGTTATTTACAAAGTGGTGCAGCACAATGGATTACAAATGCAGCTGTTCAAACATATTCTCTGTAAAATTAATATTGTTGCATAATGTGTTGGAGCCTTTGGGACTCAAGTTAGGATTCAGCAGCAGTCAGAGGAGATTGCATTCAAACCATTATTGGGTCGTTCTGGAGACAGAACACAAAGAAACATCTGCTGCAGAGAAATACTACAGGGTCCACCGCCGATTTTCCGGCACACTTGCTTTCGGAGTCTTTCTGGATTATCCGTGTTGCCGGACCAGAGGCGTGTCACGGCCTCCGAGAGGAGTCCGACTGTACCGGAACAGTCCCGCCTAGGCCGCTGGGGAGATGAAATGCAAGCCCACAAAGTCAGCCTTGGAAGTCGGCTATGGGAACAGATCTGCCAACACGGGCCAGGCTGGAGTTCCAGAGGCTGGGTCGCAGGGAGGAAATTCGACCCGACGATCGGGCACAGAAGTCTCAATGAGGTCGACATAGGTCGGTGCCACACTTCCGGGGGGGGGGGGGGGGGAGAATTTCAAGTACACTCTTATAATTTTCTCTGGATTAAAGGAGGTGCCGTGTCATCAGTTGCCGGAGAATCGGTGGTGTATACCAAAATATCGGGCGTGTATACCAAAATATATCAGTGTCACCAAGTTGTGGATCTGTGGGAGAAGCCTGGCCTCAAACTCTCAGGTCTCCCTAGGATAGGGAGGATGAAAGAGTGCAGGGAAGAATGATGAGGATATTGTCTGGACCCGAGGGCCTGAGCTGTAGGGAGAGGTTGAGCAGGCTAGGACTTTAGTCCTTGGAGTGCAGGAGGATAAGTGGTGATCTTGTAGAGGTGTATAAAAATATTAGAGGAATAGAACGCACAAAGGCTTTGACCCAGAGTAAGGGAATCGAGAACCAGAGGACATGGGTTTAAGGCAGGGGGGGGGGAAATGTAATAGGAACCTGAGGGTCAACTTGTTTTTTTTACACAAAGGGTGGTGGCTATATGGAATGATCTGCTGGAGGAGGTAGTTGATGCAGGTATTATCACAATATTTGAGACATTTGGTGGCACAGCGGTAGAGTTGCTGCCTTACAGCGCTTGTAGTGCCGGAGACCCGTGTTCGATCCCGACTACGGGCGCTGTCTGTACTGAGGTTGTACTTGTTCCCCGTGACCGCGTGGGTTTTCTCCGAGATCTTCGGTTTCCTCCCGCACTCCAAAGACGTACAGGTATGTAGGTAAATTGGCTTGGTAAATGTTAAAAGTGTCATTAGTAGTGTGTGCAGGATAGTGTTACTATGCAGGGATTACTGGTTGGCACGGACCCGGTTGGCTGAAGGGCCTATTTTCCGCACTGTATCTCTAAACTAAACTAAATTGAACAGGAACATGGATAGAATAGGTTTTCGAGAGATATGGCCAAGCATGGGCTGGTGGGACTAGTGTGGACGGGGCACGTTGGTCAACGTCGTCAAATTGAGCCACATTAGTCGGCGTGGGCAAAGGACCTGGTTCCATGCTCTATAACTATCTGACGAACAGATGATCGGAGGCCCCAGTAGATCCCTCGGCCCCTTGGGCCTGCCCTGCCATTTAATAAGATAACAATCTGACTGTACCCACATCCCCTCCATCTCCTTGCAGTGACCTTTCATCCCTTTAGTTATCAGCAGTACGTCCACATTTGTTTTAATTATATTCACACTCTACTCACCACCTCCTACCCATGCCTCCTACAGTTCCTTCATTTTGTTTGTGTTTACACCTTTCCTGTCTTCTTTGTGTTTGCTCAATCTCCCTAATAACATCCAATCTCTCCTGTTTTAGATGCTATTACAATCTTCCTCTTTAGTTTGTTACTCACCTCCCCCTTCCTCCACATTTTAAGATGTGTTCACTTTGACTTCTCACAGTTCTAATACAAGGTTATCGATCCAAAACATTCACTCTTTGTCTCTCCACAGATGCTGCCTGACCTGCTGAGCATTTCCAAAGGATTTTGATACATCTGTGGCTAACTTTTCAACATCCAGCAGGCACAGTCACTCCACATTACAGCACGGTGGTGCAGCAGTAGAGCTGCTGCCTTACAGCACCAGAGACCTGGGTTCAATCCTGGGTTCAATCCAGGCGCTATCTGTGTGGCGTTTGCACGTTCTCCCTGTGACTGCAATGGTTTCCTACAGGTGCTCCAACTTAATAGACAATAGACTATAGGTGCAGGAGTAGGCCATTCGGCCCTTCGAGCCAGCACCGCCATTCAATGTGATCATGGCTGATCATCCACAATCAGTACCCCATTCCTGCCTTCTCCCCATATCCACTGACTCCGCTATCTTTAAGAGCCCTATCTAGCTCTCCCTTGAAAGCATCCAGAGACCTCCACCTCTCTCAGAGGCAGAGAATTCCACAGACTCACAACTCTCTGTGTGAAGAAGTGTAGAGGGCATACGTCACCCCATGTTTTGAGAGAATTTTTACCAAAGCCAATTAACCTAAAACGTGAACGTCTTTAGAGTGTGGGAGGAAATTAGAGCACCGGGAGAAAACCCATGGAGTTACAAGGAGAACGTCCAAACTCCGTACCGACAGCCAGGACCCATAGTCAGGATCGAAAGCCGGGCCTCTGGCGCTGTAAGGCAGCAACTCTACCGCTGCGCTACCCAAAACATCTCACAGCATCTGGAGGGAATTTGAACTCTCATTTCTTAGACTGTAGGTGCAAGACTGTGAGCCCTCAGTGCGTCAATATTACCATTACTCTATGATGTCCAACAAGCAGCAACTTAACACAGGAGTCATGCTATAATTCTTGAGAAATAATGGCTCACAATCTCCAATACGGTAAGGGCTATCTCTGAACTCTATCATTCCATTTACTGCACACACCAATCTTTGAAGGCAATTGATTAAAAAACATGTTTCAGCCAGTAGATATTTTATCAAATTCAGTCTTTGGTTGAAGGCTTATTTCATTTAATTAGCAAACCAGCTATATCAGCCAGTATCCACTGATTTCATTTCCCGTTTTCAGATCCAATATATTACTTGCAATATCACTGACACTTCTTAATATCTTTCAGTCGAGGGATAATAATTGTCGATGTTACAAAAAAAAAATCCTTAACTTAAGTCTTAACATTCTCCACTTTTGAATCACATATGGGCTCAATTCATGATGCAAGCTCGGAGGGCCAAATGGCCTCCTCCCGCACCTATGTTCTATGATTTGATTGCCTGAGAAATAGCGAGGTTAAGTATAGGCAAACCTGACGACACAAGGAAGAAGGGTCCTGTCTGAAGAATGGACCCAACCTGAAACATCACCCATCCATGTTCTCCAAGTCTGAAGAAGAGATCTGACCCAAACTCCGACCCGAAACGTCGCCTGTCCGACTTGCTGAGTTACTCCAACTCTTTGTGTCTTTTCTAATAAATCAGCTTCTGCAGCTCTTTGTGTCCTCACTTTCGAGAAACCAACGGAGAGAAATAAGTTCTGAAGAAAATGAAGTCACCAACTCACACATAGTAATATTTGAGATAGCCACAAAATACTGGAGTTACTCAGCGGGTCAGTCAGCATCACTGCGGAAAATTACGGGTCGGGGCCCTTCTTGTGACGGAAAGTAGAGGGTGGGTGGGTGAACAGCAAGAAAATACCTGGACCAGTCAAGGCCGGCCACAAATCACCGCAGGCAGCGCGGTGCCTGGTAGGTCCATTGTTGGGTAGGGAAGGTGTGATCTCAAGAGAAACAATGTGGGGAACTGTGGAACTAAAACGACTAGAGTGGAGGAAGGGGGCAAGGAGGGTGCAAGATGATGGTACTTAAAATTAGGGAATTCACTGTTCATACCGCTGGGTTGTAAGCTGCCCAAGCGAAATACGAGGTGCTGTGTGGCCCCACTCTGGCAATGGAGGAGGTCCAGAATAGAAAGGTCTGGATGGGAATGGGAAGGGGAGTTGAAATGGTTCGTAACTGGGTGATCCCGTAGGCCTCGGCGGACCTAGTGATATTTAGCCTTGAGAGATACAGTATGGAAACAGGCTCTTCGGCCCACCGAGTCCACGCCAAAATGCAATCACCCCTTACACTAGCACTAACATACACACCAGGGACAATTTTCTATTTTGCCGAAGCCAATTAACCCAAAGATCTGTATATCTTTAGCATGTGGGTGGAAACCGCCACCTGGAGAAAACCCACACGGTTACATGTAGAACACACAGACAGCACCCGTAGTGAGGATCGGACCTGGGTCTCTGGCGCTGTGAGGCAGCAACTCTACGCCGCTGTGCCGTAGTGTGTTTGCATTTCTGGTCACTCTCCCTTCACGTAAAGGAGTTTGCTAATTCGCCAGGCATGAAATTATAAATCTCAACAGCCTCCATAATTATTGTATGATTTAAATATGGGGCCACGGTATAATGGAAAATGAGAAAAATGAGTGCATGAAAAGACCTGTGAGGATTAGCATGGTTTGGTGAAAGGCGAGTGTTTAACATGTTTGTTGAGGTTTACTGCATTAATGAGTCTTATTCATGGTCTTAAATGGTGTAATTAAAGAGTCGATTAATATTCCATCCACATAACATAATCAAATATCTATAAATTGCAGCGTGATCAGTCACAACCTGGCTGCAAAAATAGTGTTTGCATATTACAACCATGCAAATTAGGTTAGCTGATGAAACTAAACGAGGAAAATAAATTATGGTGAAACTGAAGGAAAGTTATGTAAAGTATTTTAAATCAATTTAAAGGGATCATGGAATGAGAATTAAACAGAGGAGTCTGACCCCCCAAATCCATGGAGAATTATCATTCTGGAGAATGCAGCTGAGGAATATCAAATGCGTATGAACTTGTATGTAGGAAGGAACTGCAGATGCTGGTTTACAGTATATAGAAGTTTAAGGATAAGGGGGAAATCTTTTAGGACCGAGATGAGAAAAACTTTTTTCACACAGAGAGTGGTGAATCTGTGGAATTCTCTGCCACAGAAGGTAGTTGAGGCCAGTTCATTGGCTATATTTAAGAGGGAGTTAGATGTAGCCCTCGTGGCTAAAGGAATCAGGGGGTATGGAGAGAAGGCAGGTACAGGATACTGAGTTGGATGATCAGCCATGATGATATTGAATGGCGGTTCAGGCTCAAAGGGCCGAATGGCCTACTCCTGAACCTATTTTCTATGTTTCTATGGACACAAAATGCCGGAGTAACACAGTGGGTCAGGCAGCATTTCTGGAGAAAATGAATAGGTGACTTTTCAGGTCTGAAGAAGGGTTCCGAACTGAAACATCATCTATTCTTTTGGCCCAGAGATGTTGCCTGACCCGCTGAGTTACTCCAGCACTTTGTGTCTATCTTCCATTGACCTTCTGAGGTTAGAATTTAGTAAAACCTGGAGTATCTGCAAATAGTCTTGGTTTATTGTTACAGGTATCACGTGTGGATGTACAGAAAAAAGCTGAGTTTGCATGCTCGCCAGTCAAATCACACTATACAATCAAGCCACACTTAAATACATCAGGAAATGCAAAGAAAAGCATAAGAGTTCAGAATATGGTGTTACAGGGTTATAGCGTTACAGTTACAGAGAAAAATCCAATGTCTGCAATGAAGTGGGTTGGAAGATCAGGATTACACCCTAGTTTATGGAAGGACCATTTAGTCGTCCAATATCAGTGGGGAAGAAGCTTTTTCTAAATCTGGTAATTCGTGCTTTCAAGCATTTGTATCCTCTGCCCAACGGAAGAGGGGAGAAGAGGGAGTGACTTGAGTGTGAGTGGTCAATGATTATGTTGGCTGCTTTCCCGAAGTGTAGATTCATTACCACAGATGGTGGTTAAGGCCAAGTCACTGGGTATTTTTAAAGTAGAGATTGATGGATTCTTGATTGGTAAGGGTGTCAGGGGTTATGGGGAGAAGGCAGGAGAATGGGGTTGAGAGGGAAGGAGAGATCAGACATGATTGAACGGCAGAATAGACTTGATGGGCCGAATGGCTCCTATGACTTCTGAAGCTTGAAACAACTTTCGAAGCATATCACCCACTGAGCCACAGCTTGCAAGTTAAAACTTTCCACATCAGCCAATTTCACAAAAGAAGCATATCGTTCTCTCGCACTGACACAAGCGACATTTAGTCAATTATAAGTATGGAGGTTTTAGTTGGTTGAGAATGTATTGGTCCCCAAATCTTCAGCGATAATTGTTCTACCAGCCAACATTACATCTCTTATGTTATAACATCCTTGGCCATCGGTGCCGGCTCTGATGTTTTCTGTTCTTTTTCATATCTCTAGTTTCCCTCTCCCCTGACTCTCAGTCTAAACAAGGGTTGGGACCCAAAACGTCCAGAGATGCTGCCTGGCCCGCTAAGTTACTCCAGCATTTTGTGTCCATCTTCAACATAACATCTCAGGGATAGTGGATAATGCATCACCCGACTTCCAAAGCACTTTGATGAAATATCTCACTGGAGGCCAACAGAGGCTCAGGGAATTGGGAATAAACTGGATCAAAAAATAACATTGGCTCAGAAATGAAACAGAAGGTAATTACAAAATGTTTGGCGCATGCTGAGCCTTTCATAATCATAGTCACAGATTCATACAGAATAGAAACAGGCCCTTCGGCCCAACTTGCCCACATTGGCAATCTTAGTCGTGCAAAGTCCTTTATAGTTCGGTGCCACTATAATAATAATAATAATAATAATAAATTTTATTTGCGGACGCCTTTCAAAGTCTCAAGGACACCTTACAGAGATTAACAAAAGAGAAAAAACATATAGTCGGCGTAAAATAAATAATAAGGACATCACCAATACACAAATTAAAGACAGAAATCGCTCCAAAGACAAAAAAATCAAAAACACAATGTGAAGAGAGAGCAGCGGCAGCTAAACCGCGCCAACGTCCACTCTCCCTTCCGACAGCCATCTTGGACACAGACTAACATACTAACTTACACACAAAAAAATCATCCCCCCACAATGGTTACCACTGTGGGGGAAGGCACAATGTCCAGTCCCCATCTCCAGTTCTCCCAAAGTCAAGCCTATTGAGGCCACCGCTATTGCCTCTACGGAGGCCCGATGTTCCTGGCCGTTCTGGCCGGGTGGTATTGCCCCGGTGTCGGGAGAGTCCTCTCAGCGGCTGGGCCACCAGGAACGGCCACTTCCTAGCTGGGGACCGCGGCTTCCGAAGCCGACAAGGCCGCGCCGGTTTGGAGCTCCCAGGCTTCCGATGTTAGAGTCGGCGCCGCCCGCTCCGCTCCGCAGACCCGCAGCCCGGAGGTGTTGATCTCGGCGGTCACAGCTCACCGGAGCTCCAGCGCGTCGATCCAGCGCGGCGATCCAGGCAAGGCATCGCCCGCTCCGCTCCGCGATAGCGCTCCAGCGCTGTGCCACCACCGAAGCCGAGGTGCTGGGCGGTCCCCGCCAGGAAACGGCGCTCCACGCCCGCTGGTAGGCCACGAGGACGGGACGCCGGGGCAGCCCGGAGAAAAAGCTGCCTCACCGACCAGGTAGGGACCTAGAAATATTGTCACCCCTTTCCCCCCACATTAAAAAGTAATTTCTCCCACAGACAAGGCACAGGACTCAGTAAAACTGCAAAAAAAAAGTGAATTAAACGGACGGCTGCTGATTAGCAGCCGTTCCCCAAGATGGCTCCTCCTCCTCGTGAAGGTAGGTTTGAGGTTAGTCATAGAGTCTTCGAGCATAGAAACCGGCATAAGCCTAAACTGCCCACACTGGTCAACATGTCCAACTACACTGGTCTCATCTGCCTGCGTTTGGCTCATATCCCTCTAAACCAGCCCTATCCATGTCCAAATGTTTCTTAAACATTATGATAGTCCGTACCTCAACTACCTCCTCTGGCAGCTCGTTCCATACACCCAACACCATTTGTGTGAAAAAGTTACCCCTCAGATTCCTATTCAATCTTTCCCCCTTCACCTTAGCCCTATGTCTTCTGGTTCTCGATTCCCCTACTCTGGCCAAGAGACTCTGTGCGACTACCAGGAGTTTTATTGGTGGAATTCATTACCTCCTGTGTACAGGAGGAGTTCTGCAGAGATCAGTAATGGGTCTCCACCAATCCATATTGGACTGGCCCATGGAGGAGCGGATGACTAGGCAGATGGCACAGATTCTGCCAAGTATCACAAGGGAGATAGATGTTAGGCAAAGTAAGGAAGGAGACATAAATGTTCAGACTAGTGAGTGTTCAATGGATCAACTTCCATTGTTGTCTCAGGTATACCTGGATCCAGCTCACACACCCGGTCCACTCTCTGGGCACTGGATCTGCCTCCTAAATCCAGTCCCTGGCTCCGGCCCATGCTCCAGGCTCAGAATCCGGCCCACACTCTGCCCCTCGAATCTAATCCCATTCTCAGGCCCAAGCTGCAGGCTCTGTACCTGACCCTTCACTCTGGGTCCTGGTTCTGGCCCCTGAAATTTGGTGTAAACCAGCATCTGCAGTACTCTGTTGCTACATTTAACCTGACACATGTTGTCCAGAGATGCTGCCTGACCCACTGAGATGCTCCAGCACTTTGTGACTTTTTTTACAAGAGTCAAGAGTGTTTTATTGTCACATGTCCCAGACAGAACAATGAAATTCGTACTTGCAGCTACACAACAGAATATGTAAACATAGTACTCTGTAAACAATATTATAAACGAGAAAATTCAGTGCCGTGTGTATTATAATATTTAGATATATACTAGACTAGACTAAGTGCAAACCCATTGGGTCTGCTCCCCCAACGCAAGATTCCACTACTCACGATTAGCCCCCAACTGCGCAGGCACGGCTCATTTCCCCTCATCCCCCAGCTCTCCCTCCCACTCCTCTTCATCCTACCTCTCCTTTCCCCTATCCTCAGTCACTCTCTCCCTCCATAACTCCTCTCCCCTCCCTAACGCCTCCTATCCCTTTATCCCCCACTCCTCACCTTCCCCTATCCCCCACTATTCCTCCTCACCTCCCCCTCTTTCCCCCTCTCCCTCAATCACCCCACTCTCGCTCCTCACATCCCCAGGATCTTTCCCCTCTCCTCCTCCCCTCTCCCAATCCCTCCCTCAATCCCTCCCTCTCCTTTCCCCTACCCTCAGTCACTTCCTCCCTCCCTTCCTCCCTTCCTCCCTCCATAAAAAGCAGCATCTGCAGTTCCTTCCTCCACAGGTCATTCATTGTTAGCTGTGGTTTAGATCCCGTTGACTTGCCGATTGGATCAATTGGCAGATTGTGTGTGTGAGAGAGTTACTCAAACTCCGCGCAAACTGCTCAGCCACCCTGCAACCCGACTCTCCCTCCCTCCCTTTACCCACTCCGGCTCAGCCACCGCTCGGCCCGTCATTGCCCTGCCCACCCGCCTACCTACCTGCCTGCTCGCTGCCGCCGTCGGGCTGGGCTGGGCTGCCGGATGGGGGGGGGGGGGGAGATGGTGTCGGTGTTCGTCACGGTGGGCACCAGGAGTTTCGACAAGCTGGTGGGGAAGATCTCCTCCGAGAGGGTCGTGAGGGTGAGTTACCACAGAGGAGAAGGATGGTCGCAGCCATTCACCTGGGGGGACGGGTAGACGGGACCGCCATTGCCGCATAGGGTGGGCGGGGAGAGGGGTGAGTGAGAGAGGGAAAGGCGGGACCAAGGCCTACACTGAACCCGCCCCCCCCCTCCCGCGGCTGCTGCAGGTGGTGGAAGAGACAGTAGACAAGTTACTGTGAGGAGGGGGAGAGGAGTTTGTGAGTGAGGCGGGAGCGGCTGCAGTGCAGGGAGGGGTGTCGCCATCCCGGCTGTGGCATTGACCGGCAGGAGAGGAGACCTGCGCATGCGCGGTTTTTAAGACTTATAAGCCTTAATAACTTTTCAAATATACCTTACATAGGAACAAACTTGTCGCACTTGCAGCACAGGAGAACGGAGAGTAAGGTGGCGAAAAATTGTAGCTATCATGTACCGTTTTTACGCAAATAGAAAAACATCGCAAACCGGAAGAGCACAAGATCAGAGTTTTAGTAATGTATAGATAGATAGATAGATAGATAGATAGATAGATAGATAGATAGATAGATAGATAGATAGATAGATAGATAGATAGATAGATAGATAGATAGATAGATAGATAGATAGATAGATATACACATTCACATGTATATACATATACATACACAGATACATATATGTTATTGCACACACACACATATACACACATAAATATACAACAATATTTATAAACAACAAACAAACAATAATAATGCAACTCAAGCTGACTTTGAGCTAGCTACATAAAGCAAAGAAAAGGCTGATGTTCTTATACATGGTCAAAGAGACAGGTTTTGAGAGGATGCACGGAAGGTTGAGGTATTACGCGAGGGAACTTGAGCTTTGGATCCTGGCGCCTTGTGAGAATGTAGAGATTACAACCAGGGTAGAGACAAGGGGTGGCACGGTGGCGCGGCAGTGGAGTTGCTGCCCCACAACAATAGAGACCTGGGTTCGATCCTGACTACTGGTGATGTCTGTCTGGAGTTAGCATTTTCTCCCTAGTGTGACCATGTTGGTTTTCTTCGGGTGCTCCAGTTTCTTCTCACACTCCTAGGACACACAGGCTTGTAGGTTAACTGGCTTCATTGTCCCTAGTGTGTAGGATCGTGCTAGTGTGCGGGGTGATCGCTGGTCGGCGTGAACTCGGTGGGACAAAGGGCCTGTTTCCACGCTGTATCTCTAAACTAAACCAAAGGAGCTGCAGATGCCGGTTTACACAAAAGGACACAAAGTGCTGGATGAACTCAGCGGGTCAGACAGCATCTCTGGAGAACATGGGCAGGTGACGTGTCAGGTCGGGACCCTTCTTCAGACTAGAGTTGAGAGACGAGGAGGGGAAAGAGCATGGGGATGGTGGAAGCAGAGGAGATTGTGGAGACAAACAAAGCCCTGCAGGGTACTGGGAAAATAACAATAATTGCTTTTAACTCACAATCACTGTCGCCGTGTCGACAGGCAGAGGCAATCAATGTTCGCACAGCTGGATCCTGGGACTTGGGAATGATTCGAATCACAGACTAGGAGGCTAGGAGATAGTGCTGTTCTGGAAAGGGCATTTCCCGAGATCTCTATTTCAAATTCACAACCTGACTTTAAAATCAGGGCACAGTGCAGGAAATTGCCTTTGCTTTGACCTTTCCCAAAGGACCAGTCTACGTTCAGGAAGAGTATTTTTAAGGGAACCTGCATCTCAAAGGCAAGGTCAGGAAGATGTCACAAGCAACAAGAATTCCAAATCAAAAAAAGACACAAAGTGCTGGAGTAACTCAGCGGGTCAGACCTGGAGTGCATGGATAGGTGATGTTTCAGGTCAGGACTCTTCTTCAGAATTAGAAACAATGAACGGCAGGTGCTGTTTAATACACAAGAGGACACAAAGTGCTGAAGTAATTCAGTGGGTCAGGCAGCATCTCTGGAGAAGATGGATAAGTGACGTTTCGGGTCAGGACACTTCTTCAGATTGATCTTAAGAGTAAACCAGCAACTGCAGTTCTTTGTTTTTAAGGAAATGTAAAATAAATGTCCTTCCTTTCAGAGTGATAAAGTCACACAGCACAGAAACAGGCCTTTTGGCCCAACTCATCCATACCAACCAAGTTGCCCCATCTAAGTTCCTCCCATTTGCCTGCATTTGTCCCATATGCCTAGAAGTCTTTCCTTTTTGGATATAGAATTACAGCCCATTCAAAGACCCATTGTCCCATTTGCCTGTGCTTGCCCCTTATCCATTAAACCTCTCTGTTTGAGGTGAGGGGGGGGAAGATTTAATATGAACCCGAGAGGTAACTTTTTTTGCACAAAGAGTGGTGGGTGTATGGACAAGCTGTCAGAGGAGATAGATGAGGCAGATACTATTGCATTGTTTAAGAAACGTTTAGACAGGTGCATGGATAGGACAGATTTAGAGGGATTTAGAGACTGGAGAAAAATTAGACAGGTTGAGACCCTTTCTCAAACCAATCTGAAGGGTCTATACTCAAAATGTTGCCTATTCCTTTTCTCCAGGGATGCTGCCTGACCCGCTGAGTTACTCCAGCATTTTGTGTCTATCTTCGGTGTCAACCAGCATCTGTAGTTCCTTCCTATTTTTAAGAGGGATATGAGCCAAGTGCAGGCAGGTGGGACTAGTGTAGATGGGGCATGTTTGTTGGCATAGGCAGGTTGGGCCGAAGGGCTGGTTTCCACGCTGAATGACTCTATGACTTGGATAGAGAATTGTAGTCCATTCAAAGACAGTGAATCTAGATGAAGCTCAGACAGAATATCCAGAACTTTGGACAAGATAATGACAGACAAGGGTTTAATTTTGTAATAGAGGGAGAGGAGACAAATCAAATTGCCTGCCGTTCTGATTCATTACGTGCGGGACAATGTGCAGGTTCTAATGGCCAGTTATCACCCCGGGAAATCCCGTCAAATTGGGAGCCCTGTTGTGTTTCGACTGTCAAGGCTTGGGGGAAGGTTTTCTGGAGACGAGCTTCAATCGCGTGGTCTCGCTCCCCGGGACGGCACGGCGATTGCTCGTCGAGGCACGAACGTTGACAGCATTAATCACCGTGGACGCTCCACATGGTAGACAGACGTGGCATCAACACCAACGGGGCGGCTGAGAATTAAAGTTCAGTTCCCAAATGAGCTGGGGGACTTTTCTTTCAAGGATAATGACAGAGATGGCCGAGTAAAAACACTGGCTGTCGCTCAACTGTAACCATAGATTCTGACAATTTGCCAACCATTTTTCTGTAGCTACTGCCTCTCCGATGGGAAAGGCTGCCAGCATCATCAGAGACCCACGCCACCCTCTCATTTCACTCCTGCCATCGGGAAGAAGATATAGGAGTCGGAAAGCTGTAATGTCCAGGTTCAGGAGCAGCTTCTTCCCAACAACCATCTGGTTATTGAACATTACAAACTCCAACAAAACAATAAACTGTGTAGGAGGGAACTGCAGATTATGGTTTAAACCAAAGATAGACACAAAATGCTGGAGTAACTCAGCGGGACAGGCAGCATCTCTGGATAGAAGGAATTGGTGACGTTTCAGGTCATTGGTTGCACTAGGGTCTTCGGGCATTGTTCTGGTCTGCCACTTTCAGGCAACTCAGGATCTCTCTGCGCATCAATGCTGTTTAGGGCCCTTCCCCGTTCACTGTACAAGATTACCAAAACAGAAGAATAAAAGTTGGCAAAAGAAGTTCAGACAATCCATAACATTGTCAGCAGAGGTAGACAGGGAATTGGTCCCAGGGAATGGTAGGACCCTCAGAAGTCATCAGAGAGCCTTTGGGTGGAGCTCCAGAGCCCAGCTATCGCGAAGGTCCAGGATACACAAGTTACTAAAGTCTTCTGTTCCACCTTGTTCTGGAGGGCTTTAAGGATCAGAGGACTCAAGGTGACTCTAGAGGGCCACGGGTGATCATTGGTCAGCATGGACTCGATGGGTCAAAAAGCCTATTTCCATGCTGTAACTCTAAACGTTTGGGGTGGTATAGTGGTGCAGCAGAGGAGTTGCTGCCTCACAAAACCAGAGACCTGGGTACGATCCTGACTACAGGTGCTGTCTGTGCGGAGTTTGTACGTTCTCCCTGTGACCACGTGGGTTTTATCCTGGTACTCTGGTTTCCTCCAAAGACATGCAGGTTTATAGGCTAGTAGGTTTCGGTAAAAATAGTAAATTGTCGCTAGCGTGTAAGATAATGCTAGCATATGATGTGATCACTGGTTGGCATGGACTTGTTGGGCCGAAGGGCCTGTATCTCTAAAGTCTAAAGATCGCAAAGATTGAGACGGGGGAATGATATTTTAAAAAGTGGCACCGTGGCACAGCTGCTACTTTGCTGCGCCAGAGAACCAGGTTCAATCCTGTCTGTGTGGAGTTTGCACGTTCTACCTGTGACCGCGTGGGTTTTCTCCGGGTGCTCCGGATTCCCAAAGGCGTGCGGGTTTGCAGGTTAATGGTCTTCCGTAAATTGTCCCCTAGTGTGGGGATCCGTGGCAGAATCTGGGGAGGTTGATGGGAATGTGGGCAGAATGAAGACCATGGGATGAGTTTGAATGGGTGGCTGATGGCTAGCACGGAATCAATGGGCTGAAGGGTCTGGTTGCTCTACCTCTCTCTATCACTCCATACTGGCAAAGAACATTAACAAAACCGGTGGATCAAAGGCATTTATTCTTTGAAGTTGAGGTTGGTTTTTCTCTTAGTGTTGCTTCCAGGACAATAATTGTTGGATTCTCCGAGAGGTTGCTCAGGAAGCTTCCAACTCCTCAGGCCATCATTACAAAGGAGAGTAAATGCTCTGATCTCAATATTTGTTTACGATTTTGATATTGGCCAACATGAGTTCCTCTCAAATGTCACGGTGGGGTTTGTAATCATCTCTTTGGACCCTTTGTCCAGGCCTGCTGCCGACTGCTCTGTGACCACACCAGTCTCTCTATCCATCTGTGGTGTGTGTGTGTGATGCCAGATAGAGTCTGAGCAAAACAGATCGAAAACTGGCCCTTCAGCCCACCTTATCCATGCCTTCCAAGATAGCATTGCAGGATATTCCCATTTGCCTGCAGTTCCCATATTCCTCTACACCATTCCTATCCATACATCTAAAATTAGACACAAAAAGTGCTGGAGTAACTCAGCGGACTACGACCAGAATGACTAGAGTGGAGATTGTTTAATTAAGTTTAGTTTAGTTTAGAGATACAATGTGGAAACAGGTCCTCCGGCCCACCTTGTCCACGCCGACCAGCGATCCCTGCACACTAGCACTATCCTACACACTAGGGACAATTTACAATCTTTACCAATGCCAATTAACCTACAAACCTGCACGTTTTTAGAGTGTCGGAGGAAACCAGAGCACCCGATGAAAACCCACGTGGTCAAAGGGAGAACGTACATATTCTGCACAGACAGCACCCGTAGTCGGGATCGAACCCAGGTCTCTCAAGGTTTAAGGTGAGATGGGTGAGATTTAAAAGGAATCCGAGAGGAAAGATTTTTATTTAAACAGAGTGGTTGATATCTGCAACATGTTGCCAGAGAAAGTGGTGGAATCAGATATAATTGCACATTTAAGACGCATGTAGATAGACATTTAAGTAGGCGAGACATAGGATACGGTCCGAATGTGGTCAACTGGGATAAACGTAGATGGGTAAAAAGATTGGCAAGAGCCTGTACTTTATTCTATGTAACTGTAATGCTGTAAAACTGAACTGAAGGGCCTGGACCCAAAACATCACCCATTCCTCCTATCCAGAGATGCTGCCTGTCCCTTGGGTTACTCCAGCATTTTGTGTGTATCTTCAGTGTGAACCAACATCTGCAGTTCCTTCCTACACTGTAAAACGTTATTCTACACTCTGGCATTTTACTCTTTGCATTACTTGTGCGTGGCATGATTGTACAGGTCCACCGCCAATATTCTGGCACCCTTGGTTCCAGAGCTTCACTGGATGATCCGTTTCACCAGGCCAACAAAGGTCCCGGCATCGGGGGGAGCCGAGATACCAGCCCACAAAGTCGGCAGCGAAGTCGGCTATGGGAGCGGATCTGCCAGCTCCGGCCTGGCCGAAGCTCCAGTCCCCTGGCCGCAGGAAGCAAATTCGACCCGCTGATCGGCAACAGAAGTCACAATGAGGTTGAGATCGGCCCGGCCTGGGTGCCTCATTTTCCGGGGGACTTCTGGGGGTATTTAGTCCGGATGAATAAAGTTGGCAGAAAATCGGTGGTGGATGTGTACTCATGTACAATTTGACTGGATAGCCCGTAAACATCGCGTCTCACTGTACTCGGTGGGCTGAAGGACCAGTTTCTGAGTTGTACAACTGTAACCATGAGCTGCTTTAACATTTCACAATGACATGGTGGGAAGAAAGGCTGGTTTGACAGTGGGTAAAGATGAGGCGATGAATCATCAGCATTAATTCAAGTGCATTGTGTTGTGAAGGTTAAGAGGATTCATATCAGTGAGTAAGTTGCAGCACTTTAGAGGTGAAACGCCCCTTATCCCTCTCCCTCTCCCCCAACAGAAAAATCGATTTGTCAGCAAGCCCTTCCTCTACAAACCCTGACTATGTTGAAGAAAGGTCCCGACATGAAACGCCAACTGAAATGCCCTCCACAGTGGCCGAGCCTCTTGTGCTCTAGTCGTTGATGTTTCCACCCTGGGAAAAAGATCCTGACTGTCTACCCTTCTATGCCTCATAATTTTCTTCTATGAGGGCATCAGGTAGGGGGTAGCACAGTGGTGTTGGTGCCTTGCAGCGCCAGAGACCCGGGTTCGATCCTGACTACGGGTGCTGTCCCTATGGAGTTTGCATGTTCTCCCTGTGACCGCGTGGGTTTCCTCCAGGTGCTCCGGTTTCCTCCGACCCTCCAAGGATGTGCAAGTTTGTAGGTTAATTACTTTTGGTAAAATTGTAAATTGACCCTGGTGTGTAGGATAGTGCTAGTGTTTGTGATGATCGCTGGTCGGCACGGACGCGGTGGGCCGAAGGGCCTGTTTCTGTGCTCCATGATTCTCTAACCTTGCAAAACAGGTTGGATGAGGGGGAGCAAGTGATAAACACTGACTGCAGCAGGGTCCCAAGCCAACCCGAAATGTTGCCTGTCCAATCCATCCACAGATGCTGCCGGACCCACCAAATTCCTTCAGCACTTTGTGTTTTTAGTTTTGTTTGGCCCACTGAGTTCGCGCCGACCAGTGGTCCCTGTACACCGCCAGCACTATTCTACGCACTAGGGACAAATTAAAAATTTTTACCCAAGCCAATTAACCTACAAACCTGCACGTCCTTAGAGTGTAGGAGGAAACCCACGCGGTCACAGGGAGAACGCACAAACTCCATACAGACAGCATCCGTAGTCAGGATCGAACCCAGGTCTCAGGCGCTGTGAGGCAGCAACTCTACCGCTGCGCTGTTTTGCTCGGGATCCTGGTGTCTACGGTCTCTTGTGCTTCCAATAAACACTGACCTTGCTTGACGCCGCCCACACCCTTTGAATGAATAAAAATAAACCTAGCCTGTGTCAGATTTATACGGCCGTCTCCGAAGTGAGAAGATTTATTGTCACTTTCCTCTCGCCAGAGGTGCCAACTTCCCCAGATGTTGCTGCCCGCAACGTCCAGGTAGAAAGATCAAGAAGTATTCATTAGTCAGTGAGAACCATATTCCCAGGGTGGAAATGGCCAACATTGGGGGGTATAGCTATAAAGGCGAGAGGGGGAAAGTTTAATTGAGATTATGGGGGACAAGCTTGTTTTTACATAGTGGTGGGGGCCTGGAATGGATTGACATGGGTGGTTTGCATTGGAAGGAACTGCAGATGCTGATTTACACCGAAGATAGACGCAAAGTGCTCTAGTAACTCAGCTGGTTAGGCAGCATCTCTGGGTAGATGGAATAGGTGACGTTTCCAATCGAGACCCTTCTTCAGACTCTTGTTATTCCAGCAGTTCGTGTCTATCTGACAGAGGTGGTTTAACGGGTATGTTTGAGTTTCTGAAGTTAAGCCAATGACTTAAATGTGCTCCGGTTAGCCCTTGCTTTAGTTTAGAGATACAGCATAGAAATAAGGCCCTTCGGCCCACCTAGTCTGTGTCGACCAACGATCACCCGTACACTAGTTCTGTCCGACACGCTAGGGGGCAATTTACAGAAGCCAATTAACATTAATGCATGTCCTTCCATGGAACGTGGGAGAAAACCAGAGCACCCAGAGAAAACTCCAAAAGAGAACACAAAACTCTGTACAGACAGCACGGGTGGTCAGAAACAAACCCGGGTCTCTGGCGCTGCAAGGCAGCTACTCTACCACTGCACCACTGTGCCGTCCTAAGGTGGTGGAGACAGATACAATAGTGGCATTTAAGAGGCGTTTTGGATGGTCATGTGGACGTGCTGGGAATGGAGGGATATGGATGATGTGCAGGCAGAGGAGATGTTTAACACAATCAGTATGAACATTGTGGGCCGAAGGGCCCATTCCTGTGCTGTACTTCCCTCTGTTCTAATGTCCATTCTAATATATGTTCTACAGTACTAATGTGTGTTCCAATTTTCTACTGTTCTAATGTACTGTTTGTTCCAATTTTATACGGTTCTTATGCATGTTCTAATGCATGTTCTAATGCATGTTCTAATCTAACGCATGTTCTAACGCATGTTCTGGGGAATCATGGAAGGGGAAAGAGGAAGGGCTGGTAAGTGTGTCTCATGTAATCCCCTCTGTGTAAAGGGTGCTGGGGTTATGAACACAGATGGCACAGTCTCTGCTAATCTGCCAGAACGCCAGTGTGACTGGAAGCTGACAGATCCGTGTGCTACTTCCCAGCGTTGCTCATCATTGCAACCATGATGATGTCTCTTTACTTATTAACCTCTGCTGCTGCTTCTCTCACAGCCAAAGCCGCACAGCAACCAATTCCATCTCGGGCAAACTTAAACGATTACCAGCCACGGAAAATTGAGAGGCGATTGGCGCGAGGTGGAGAGGGCCGAGAGAAAAAGAATGAGATCGTTTGCTGTCGGACTGGTTGCAAGAAGATTTAATGGAGGTTATAATCATGAAGACTTATGATATTGTAACATCTAATAGATTCTCTCAACCAGCAGGTCAGGAACCCGCTCCTGTCAATTTAAAGTGACTGTCATAGCAGGAACAGCAATGCTAAGGCAGAAAGATGAACACAAGAAATAGGCGGTGGAGTAGGCCATTCTGCCCCTCCAGCATGTTCATGATCTGGTCTGGGCCTCATCTCAATGGGCAGCACAGCGATAGAGTTGCTGCCGCACAGCGCCAGGGAGCCAGGTTCAAACCTGATTACGGGTGCCGTCTGTGTGGAGTTTGTACGTTCTCCCTGTGACCGCGTGGGTTTTCTACGGTTGCTCCCGTTTCCTCCCACATCCCAAAGATGTGCGGGCCTATACATTAATTGGCCTCTAAATTGCCCCTAGTGGGTAGGGAATGGATGAGAAAGTGGGATAACATAGAACTAGTGTGAGCGGGTGATCGATGGTTGGTGTGGACTCGGTGTGTTCGTTGTATAATTGGCTTCTGTAAATTGCCTCTGGTGGGTAGGATAGAACCAGTGTAGGGGGTGATCGCTGGTGGGTGGGTGGGTGGTTGGGTGGGTGGAAGGGCCTGTTTCTATGCCATGTCTTTCAATCAACATTTCAAACATTAAGCAGCTTCATCGATGTAGAAGCGAAAATGTGCCGCATTCAATCATTTGTGCCAAAAGCCAAGAGGAAATGCAATAGTCAACCAAACGTCTGCTGTTAATTAATGGCACAGGTTTCACCGAGATCTAACAGTTTGTTCCTGCTCAAATCTCTGGGCAACTGTTGTAGCCTGCACCTTGATTCAGATGGCTGCGACTTGCGTGAACAATGAAACAGGAGGAGACGGCTGGGTGGATGGGCGATCGCGCTGACAGCAACACATTTTCTACTTGGCTTCCTCTCGCTTCGGTGTTACATAAGGAGCTGTGGAAGCTCTGGCAAACCCAGCTCTTAGTTACGCAAGCTTGTCACCAGGAGAGCTCGCACAAAGCAGACAAAATGCAGCTTTAACGAGGCAGTGCAGTGGACACTGATGGAGTGACACAGATCAAAGCAGCGATCAAATTCTGCAGTGATTTCCATCACATCAGAATTGTGCAGTATATTTAGTTTAGTTTAGAGATACAGCGTGGAAACAGGCCCACCGAATCCGCGTCGATCACCCATACACACTAATTCTTCATTATCCCACTTTCTCATCCACTCCGTACACACTAGGAGCAGTTTTACAAAGCCAATTAACCTACAAATCTTCACGTCTTTGGGATGTGGGAGAAAACCAGAGCACCGGAGGAATCCCATGCAGACACAGGGAGAACGTACAAACTCTACACGGACAGCACCCGTAGTCAGGATCGAACCCGGGACTCTGGTGCTGTAAGGAAGCAGCTTGGCTGTTGCACCACTGTGCCGATATAACCAGCAAGAAGCATAAATAGCTCAAGTCTATTAAAAAAAACCCCACCTCATCTGTATCCACCTATCACTCGCCAGCATTTGTCCTGCCCCCACCTCTATTCCAGCTTTCTCTCCACTATTACAATCTGCCTGAAGAAGGGTCCCGAACTGAAACGTCACCTATCCATGTTCTCCAGAGATGCTGACTGACCCGCTGAGTTACTCCAGCACTCTGTGTCTTTTGTTTATGATTAAAAGCAATGCAGAGGGTGAGGGGCAGCAAGATTAGATTGGATAGCTTGCATGTAGATGGATACCGCAGAGATCTAATTTGCCACACACCCTCAAGCCCAGAAGCAAGTGGTGTAATAACTCGTCAATGTGTAGCTGGCCTTGAAATTAGATTTTCACCAAAATCCACTTTCAAAAACAAAGCAAATTGGAATTAAATATCTAGACAGGGTGTAGGACCAAATCTATCAGATTACAAAGGAGTCATTTCCTTTAACCAGCAGGCCGTCTTTGTTGCATTCCAACCCAACTCAGGCTCCTATATTTGTTATCTTTCATTGTTCGAAGGTCCTGCGAGATTAGAGTTTTGTTTAGTTTAGAGATATAGTGCAGAAACTGGCTCTTCAGCCCACTCCGACCAGCGATCACCCCATACAACAGTACTATCCTACACATTTGGGACAATTTACACCGATGCCTGCACGTCTTTGGAGTGTGGGAGGAAACCAGAACAAATTCGTGGTCACAGGTAGAACATGTAAATTCCGTCCTGACAGGATAGTCAGGATCGAACCTGGGACCTTAGTTTAGAGATACAGCACATAAATAGGCCCTTCGGCCCACCGAGTCCGCACCGACCAGAGATCCCCGCACATTAACACTATCGTACACACACTAGGGACAATTTTACATTTAGACCAAGCCAATTAACCTGTAAAAAAGCCTGTACGTCTTTGGAGTGTGGGAGGAAACCGAAGATCTCGGAGAAAACCCACGTAGATCACAGGGAGAATGTACAAACTCCGTACAGACAAGCACCGGTCTGTGGCGCTGTGAGGCAGTAGCTCTACCACTGCACCACTAGGCCTCCCGAATACCCAAGGGGTTCTGGAGTGAGGTCGAACGTTTCACACTCTATATCCCATCTGCAGCAACTTGCTATTTTACAAGCGCATGGAAAAAAGAAACAGTGAGAGAGCTGCACGGCACAAAATCTGGCCCTTTGGCCCATCTTGTCCATGCTGATCAAGATGGCATTCTGGGCTTGGCCTGCATTTGGTCAATGTCCCTCTAGTCACTTCCATTCCTTTAGATTTTAGACTGCAGCAAGTTTGGACTGTGCGTGGACTAAAAAATAATGAGAAATGGTCTTAGTCTAGTTTAGTTTAGAGATGCAGAAACAGGCCCTTCAGCCCACTGAGTCTACGCCGACCAGCAATCGCCCCCCGATACTAGCACTCTCCTACACACCAGGGACAATTAACAATTTTTACCAGAACCAATTACGCTCCAAACCTGCACGTCTTTGGAATGTGGGAGGAATCCAGAGCACCCGGAGAAAACCCACGCGGTCACAGGGAGAACGTACCAACTCCAGTCAGACAGCACCCGTAGTCAGAATATAACCCTGGTCTCTGGCACTCGGATTCAGTAGGCCGAAAGGGCCGTTTCCTTGCTGTATCTCTAAACTAAACTAAACTAAATTCCCACCCTTGGGAAAAAGATTCCGACTGTCTACCCTATCAATGCCTCTCCTCCCCTCAACCTCCGGCCATTCCAGAAAAAACAATCCATGTCTGTCCAACGTCAGGAACATTGGGATGACCTTAAAACAACCTCAGTTTTGCACTTTAGGGCCTTTCCTTCTCATTAATGAACTGCTGCTCACAGCTTTGATCACCGCTTGATTCATTGCCAGCAGCCGAACGACCTTGCAGTTAAATTAAACTGGAATGCCAGAGCTCATTAAAACTGCCCAACTGTGACACAAATCTTAGAATTTAGTTTAGAGATACAGCATGAAAACAGGCCCTTCGGCCCATCGGTCGCCCGTTCACACTAGTTCTATGTTATCCCACATTCATCCACTCCCTACACACACTAGCGGCAATTTACAGAGGACCAATTAGCCCACAAACCCACACATCTTTAGGATGCGGGAGGAAATCGGAGCAAACCCACGCGGTCATGGGGAGAACCTGTAAACTCCGTACAGACAGCACCCAAGGTCAGGATCAGAGCCGGGTGTCTGGCCCTCTGTGGCAGCAGCGCTACCTGCTGCGTCACCGTGCCGATCCTCGGTCATGTGGATATCGGGGCAATCACATGCAACATATAAAACCTACCCACACAATGAACAAGCAGACAAGGGATGTGTAGGAAAGAACTGCAGATGCTGGTTTAGAAACATAGAAAATAGGTGTAGGAGTAGGCCATTCACCCCTTCGAGCCAGCACCGCCATTCAATATGATCAAGGCTGATCATCCAAACTCAGTGCCCGGTTCCTGTTTTTTCCCCACATTCCTTGATCCCGTTAGCCTGAAGAGCTAAATCTAACTCGCTCCTGAATACATACATTAAAATGGCCTCCACTGCCTTCTGTGGCAGAGAATTCCACAGATTCACAACTCTCTGGATGAAAAAGTTTTTCCCCATCTCAGTCCTTTCAGTTTACACTGAATGATAGACACAAAAGGATCCCCTGACTGAAGAAGGGTCTCGACCGAAAACGTCACCCATTCCTTCTATGCAGAGATGCTGCCTGTCCCGCTGAGTCACTCCAACATCTTGTGTCTATCATAAGCAGACAAAGGAAGTCAGGAAACAATTAGACACAAGGAACTGCAGATGCTGGATTACAAAAGACACAATATGCTAGAGTAACTTGGCAGGGTAGGCAGCCTCTCTGTAGAACATGGATAGGTGACGTTTCGGGTGAGGACTCTTTCAAAACGGTATCTTACAGTCCACACTATTTGTGCTTAGATACAAGTGGCTCAGATACATGCAAGCTTCTTAGCAGCATTTCAGCCAAGGTTTGTGAACCCCAGTTTCGCGTCGGGACCCCATTCTTATTGTAGCAGTGGAGAGAAAGCTGGAAGAGAGATGGTGGCAGGACAAAGACTGGCGAGTGATAGGTGGATACAGAGGAGGGGTTTATTTAATAGGCAGGTCATTAGACGAAGGCCGGAGATGGGATGTGGGAGCGAACCGGAACACCCGGAGAAAACCCACACTGTCAGAGGGAGAACGTGCAAACTCCACACTCATTTTCTCACACACTGGCAGACACTCTAACTCTCACACAGACAGAGACACACTCACAGACAGAGGCTCTTGCAGACAGAGACACACACTCACACCCACTCGAGGTCCTTCCTCAGGCTGCGGACAGGGAGAGGCAGCATTGGACATAGTGCATTTACACTGCAGAACAGCCTTCCTTAATGGCTCAGCACTTCAACTCCCCCTCCCATTCCCAATCCGACCTCTCTGTCCTGGGTCTCCTCCATTGCCAGAGTGAGCAACACCGGAAATTGGAGGAACAGCACCTCATATTCTGCCTGGGTAGCCTGCATCCGGCGGCATGAACATTGAATTCTCCCAATTTTGTTAGCCCTTGCTGTCTCCTCCCCTTCCTTAGCCCTCGAGCTGTCTCCTCCCATCCCCCAGCCCTCGGGCTCCTCCTCCTCCTTTGTCCTTCCTTCTCGCCGCCACCCCCTATCAGTCTGAAGAAGGGTTTCGGCCCGTATCGTTACCTATTTCCTTCGCTCCATAGATGCTGCTGCACCCGCTGAGTTTCTCCAGCATTTTTGTGTACCTTCGATTTTCCAGCATCTGCAGTTCCTTCTTGAACAACAGCCTTCCTTAATCTAACACTTTGCAGCAACTGGGAGATGTTTCAATCAGCTAATTACCATCAGCTCTCGGAGTTAGGCAGTGAACAGATGAGTAGACACGGAGCAGATGTTCCCGGCTGCTGCCCATCGCTACAGCTCCCGGATATGATGCATAAACTGTCCTTGTCCAATCTGTCACGGAACCATACTAACCCCAACCAGTACGGGGAACCATAAGCCCTTCCAGTGCAATCATCTCGCCAAGATATCACCAAGCCTTATACCTTTTAAAGGCTAACATAACATGAGCGGCACAGTGCAGAGTTGCTGCCTCACAGCGCCGGAGACCCAGATTCGATCCTAACTACAGGTGCTGTCTGTATGGAGTTTGCATGATCTCCCCGTGGGTTTTCTCCAGGTATTCTGGTTTCCTCCCACAATCCAAAGACGTACAAGTTTGTAGGTTAATTGGCTTCTGTAAATTGTCCCTAGTGTGCAGTATAGTTTGATTCGGGACCCTTCGTCAATGGCATCAGTTTAGCATAACTGGAGAACTGGAAGTTGGAAGTCTTTTAGACTTTAGAGGCACAACATGGAGACAGGCCCTTCGGCCCACCGAGTCCGCGCTGACCAACAATCACCCCATACACGAGTTCTATCCTACACTCCAGGGAAAATTTACAGAAGCCAATTAACCTACAATCCCAAATGTCTTTGGAACGTGGGAACGTACAATCTCTGTACAGACAACACCCATGGTCTGGATCGAACCCGGGTCTCTGGCGCTGTGAGGCAGCAACTCTATCGCTGTGCCACTGTGCCACCTGTACTGGGTCAGGCAGCATTCTTGAAGAACATGGATAGGTGACGTTTTGGTTCTGGACCCTTCTTCAATCTGGCATCAGTTTAGCATGCCTGGAGAGCCGGAAGCTGGAAGTCATTCAGCACGGCACTGAAGGCACCAGCAATCAGCAACCAAAGCCCTGGGCAACGACACGAGGACATGGGTGAAGATCAGAACTGCTGGAGCACAGCATACCCTCACGTCTGCTGCTGACGGAGGTCCAGCACACACACGATTCATCAGGTCATCAAACAAAACACGGAAGCATGACACAGGCTAACGCAAGCCATGATCCCAGAGTCAATGCCTGGCTGCAGTTTCTAACCGCAGTGTTGGATCGCATTGAATACAGGAGCCAAGGTGCTGAGTAGATTTCACAGTTTGGACCCAAAATAGCTACAGCAGATGTCATTCCATTCACACGCTGCTCATATCAAAGCGGCAGAAGAACCACGTCTATTATTATCCGGTCTGTTGAAAAAGGAACTGCTGATGGTTACCATCTCCCAAGGATGTTGCCAAGACTCGAGGATCTGTGCTATCGGGAGAGGATGAACATGCTGGGACTCTATTCCCTGGATAGACACAAAAAGCTGGAGTAACTCAGCGGGACAGGCAGCATTTCTGGAGAGAAGGAATGGGTGACGTTTCTGGTCGAGACCCTTGAAGGAATGGGAAACGTCATCCATTCCTTCTCTCCAGAGATGCTGCCTGTCCCGCTGAGTTACTCCAGCTTTTTGTGTCTATCTTCGGTGTAAACCAGCATCTGCAGTTCCTTCTTGCACTCTATTCCCTGTGCGGGAGGAAGATGAGGGCTTATAGAGGTGGATAAAATCATGAGAGGAATACATCGGGTAGACGCATAGATTCTCTTGCCCAGAGTCAGGGAATCGAGAACCAGAGGATATCGGTTTAAGGTGAGGAGGGGGGGGAAAGATTTAATAGGAATCTGAGGGGTACCTTTTTCACACATAGGATGGTGGGTGTATGGAACGAGATGCCAGAGTAGGCAGGGACAAACGCAATGTTTAAGAAGCAATTAGACAGGTACATGGATAGGACAGGTTTAGAGGGATATGGCCCAAATGCAGGCAAGTAGGACAAGTGCAGGTGGGACGTTGGCCGGTGTGGGCAAATTGTGCCGAATGGCCTGTTTCCACGTTCTATGACTCTATCTTCCTCCACTACACTTCCTTGTCCCACTATCTCATTACAAGAAGATCTTTAAATAATTAAGCAAAATAAATATAAAGAGTGATTGACGGCAGTACTCGCTGGAGTTTAGACGTTCGAGAGGTGGAGAAACCTCATTCAAACTTACTGAATCATGATAAGCCTGCAGAGTGGATGCGGAGAATGGAAACATGGAACTGCAGATGCTGGTGCATACCAAAGATAGACACAAAGTGCTGGAGTAGCTCAGAGGGTCAGGCAGCGTCTCTGGAGCAAAGGAGCAGGTGACATTTCGGTTCGGAGGCTGAAGAAGGGTCCCGACACGAAACGTCACCTGTTCCTTTACTGCAAACGAAGGGAATTGTTGTCAACAGACGTTACAAGAGTATTTCGCGCTGTTAATTGGTGAATAGAAGCTGCCTTTTGGCCGCATTAATCATAGATGCGCACACAGGGTGACACTTCAATAATGGCACAAAATTGAAATGACTTTCAAATGTTAGTGAAAGGCTGCACGTTTAACAGGCAACATTCACTGGCTGGTTGTCTTGGCAGAGTTGGTATTCATTTATGTTCAGGACATACACTGTTAAGGGTTTGCCCATCAACATTACTACCATTGAGGATGTTGCCAGGACTCAAGGGCCTGAGCTGTAGGGAGAGGATGGGCAGCCTAGGACTTTATTCCATCGAGCGCAGGAGGCTGAGGGGTTATCTTATAGAGGTGTACAAAATCATGAGGGGAATAGATAGGGTGAATGCAAAGAGTCTTTTTTTTTAACCAACTTTAAGGTTTAAGGGCAAAATACTTGGGCAAGACTTGCATCGGGCTGTTGAATTCCCAGCTTCTCCTTTGCACTTTCTGACCACTGATCTCCTTTACCCATATCGATTGATTGATTGATTGATTGATTGATTGATTGATTGATTGAAGGACACAGCATGGAAACAGGCCCTTCAGCCCATCGAGGCCACGCCAACCATCAAATCACCCATTCACACTGGTTCTATGTTATCCCACTTTCTCATCCACACCCTACTGGGGTCAAGGAAAGAGCGTTCACGTCGCGGCCCTGTTTCCACCAATCTCTCCACCACCACACACAAGAAGCGCAAGACAGACACCATTGTATTGCAGATGCCGAGAAGTGTATTCAGTTCTGGCTGAACAACTTCTAATCTTGCGTGTGGACTCGACAAGAACAAGATTCAACACATCAGCTACCGCGATCCTGCAACGATCTTTCCCTGGAATCACAGTTAGAAATTTGCACAGCTTGGTGGCGCACTGGTAGAGTTGCTGCCTTACAGCGCTGGGTTCGATCACGACTACTGGTGCTCCAGTTTTCTCCAACACTCCAAAGACATACAGGCTTGTAGGTTAATTGGCTTGGTATCATTGAAAATTGTCACTGGCGCGTCGGAAAGTGTTAGTGTGCGGGGATCGCTGGTCGGCGCAAACCCGGTGGGCTGAAGGGCCTGTTTCCGCGCTGTATCTCTAAACAAAACCAAATTAAACTTCTAAACAAATTAATACATCCATCCTCAGCAACTAATCAATTGAAGTTAATTTCAACTCATCCCTCAGAGGTTCACCATCAGTGCGTCTCCCTGCAACTTCTTCCACTTGTTTTTCAAACAAATCTCTGGGACAACTTTCCTATGTAGTTTAGTTTACTTTCGAGATACAGCATGGAAACAGGCCCTTCGGCCCACCGAGTCCACGCCGACCAGTCATCGTTTGTACACTAGCATTATCCTACACACTGGGGACAACTTACAGAATCCAATTAACCTACAAACCTGCACATCTTTGGGGCGCAGGAGGAAACAGGAGCACCCATAATCTGGATTGAACCCGGGTCTCTGACACTGCGCCACTGAGCCAATCCTAGGCTGCGATGTTGATATTTAATACTCCCATTTCGCCCGCATTTTTCACTATACCTCAATGGTTACTGTTTGTGATTCACAGCCAAGTGAATACTTCGGAATACCAAAGGAAGCAAGCAATTTGTGTACAGCCAGATCCCACAAAAACTAATGTGTTAGCAATAAGAGTTAGTCACACAGCTCAGAAATAGATGCTTTGGTTCACCATACTGAGTGGCCCAGCTAGTAGGGCTGCTGCCTCACAGCACCGGGGACCCGGGCTCAATCCCGATGTCTGCCTGTGCAGAGTTTGCATGTTCTCCCTGTGACCGCGTGGGCTTCTGCCGGGTGCACTGGTTTCCTCCCACATCCCGAAGGCGTGTGAGTTTGTAGATTAATCGGCCCTCTGTAAATTGCTCCTCGTGTGTAGGGAGTGGATGAGAAAGTGGGATAACATAGAACTAGTGTGAACGGGTGATCGATGGTCAGCGTGGACCTAATGGGCGGAGACAAGCAAATACCCACAGCAGCGCTTGGTCCATAGCCATCTATGCCTAGGTGATCAACGTCCAGATCTCTGCCTCCATCACCCTCTCAGGCAATGTCTAACAGATACCAACCACCCTGGAGGTGAAAAGGAAAATCTCCCTCAGATCTCCACTAACCCTCATACACCAAAGCTCATGGCCTCTAGTTCCTGACACTGAAATAACAAAATAAATATCTGTAATCGAGAGATAGATATTGATCAGGGTAGCAAGTATCAATCCTATGCTCTTGAGTTTAGTTTGGTTTAGAAAAACAGTGTGAAAACAGGCCCTTCGGCCCACCACGTCCATACTGTCCAAGGATCACCCCTACACTAGTTCGAACCTACATACTCGGGAATATTTACAGAAGCCAAAGAACCAACAAACCTGCACGTCTTTGGAATGTGGGCGGAAACCGGAGCACCTGAAGTATACCCACGCTCAGAGCAACCTACTCCTGCTCCTAGTTTTTAGTGGTTAAAGTTTACTTTATACAGCATGGAAACAGGCCTTTCAACCCATCGAGTCCACGCCAACCAACAATCACCCGTTCAGACTAGTTCCGTGTTATCCCACTTTCTCATCCACTCCCTACACAATGAGGGGCAATTTACTGAGGGCCAATTAACCTACAAACCCACAAGTCTTTGGGACATGGGAGGAAACCAGAGCACCCGGAGGAAACCCAGGCGGTCACACGGAGAAGGTGCAAATGTAGTCTTACCCTACCTACAACATCCTAGTCTAATCCTCCAAATGCCCCTCTTTTAATTCTGAAAATCTTTGGAGAAAAAAACCCCAATTCCCTTGAGTGACATGCCTCAGCTGAATGGATATTAAAAACATTACAACAAATTAGTGATTGCGAACAGCATCTGAAATTTGGATAAGTACTCATTATTCGAGCTGACAATTACTCTTTAATTACTAAATATTCTAGCAACTAATTAGACACATCTGTCTATCCACACAGGCCAAACTTGCTCATCACTGTTCATTCTGTTGTACTGCTTTCAAGGATTAGCAGATGTGACAGAAATGATTGAATTTTGCTTCCAAAACCTGGATCTGCAAGTCTATGCTGCTCTACACTCACTAGAACACATTGATCCAATTGGTAAAGGCCAATCAAGTCCAAATAACATGATGCCATCCACAAGTTTATTCACAGGAGCAGAATCATGCCATTCGGCCCATCAAGTCTACTCTGCCATTCAATCGTGGCTGATCTATCTTTCCCACTAAACCCCATTCTCCTGTCTTCACCCCGTAACCCCTGACACCTGTACCAATCAAGAATCTGTCAACCTCCGCATTAAAAATATCCACTGACTTGACCTCCATAGGCGTCTGTGGCAACAAATTCCACAGATTCACCACCCTCTGATTAAATTAATTCCTTTTCATCTCCTTTCTAAAGTTACATCCTTCTATTCTGAGGCTATGGACTCTGGTCCTAGACTCTCCTACTAGTGGAAACATCCTCTCCACATCCACTCCATCCAAGCCTTTCACTATTCGATAAGTTTTAATGACCTCTACCCCTCATCCTTCTAAACTCCAGCGAGTACAGGCCCAATGCCTTCAAATGCTCATGATATGTTAACCCATTCATTCCTGGGATCATTCTCTGGACCCTCTCCAATGCCAGCACATCTTTCCTCAGATATGGGGCCCCAAACTGCTCACAATACTCCAAATGCGGTCTGACCAGCACCTTGTATACCCTCAGCATTTTATCCCTGTTTTTGTGTTGTAGCCCTCTAGAAATAAATGCTAGTAATGCAGAGGTGACTGGGAATCATTTCAGGGACTAGTTTTCTCTCAGTGTCTGGCCTTCTCTTCTGCATCGGGATTACCTTCCCAGCTTCCTCCAACCCCCAAGCATACTGGCTTGCGCCACGCATTGTCCACTTGCTATCCCAGCGGGTCAGGCAGCATCTCCCCAAAATAGGATGGGTGATGATCCGGGTCGGGACCCTTATTCAGACTCTGGAGTTCTGGTCGCCTCATTACAGGAAATTACGTGGCAGCTTTGGAGAGGGTGCAGAAGTGGTTTACCAGAACGCCGCCAGGATTAGAGAGCATTACCACAAGGATTAGCAGGTATTAACTGTAACGTGAGATTGGACATACTTGGATTGTTTTCTCTGGAACATTGGGGATTGAGGGGGTGATCTGATAAAGGTGCTTAAAACCATGAGAGCATGGATAGGGTGGACAGTCAGAACATTTCTCCCCAGGGTGGAAATGTCAGTGGAGGCAGTGGAAGGACTTTCACGACATTTAAAACCCGTCTGAGCTCCTGAACCACTGAGGCATAGAAACCACAAGCACAGACAGCGCTGATAAACGGGATTAGGAACAATCTGGATTTGAAGATCAGCGTGGACACGGCGTTTCTTTAGACGTCAGAGATACAGTGCAGAAATAAGCCCTTCGGCCCACCCGGTCCGCGCTGACCAGTGAGCCCCCCATACACTAGCACTATGGTACACACTAGGAACAATTTTAACAAAGCCATTTAACCTACAAACCTGCACATCTTTGGAATGTGGGAGGAAACCAGAGCACCCAGAGAAAACCCACGCAGTCACAGGGAGAACATACTTAAGGGGCTGTCCCACTGTACGAGCTAATTCAAGAGCACTCCGGAGATTTAAAAAAAAATCTAACTCGTGGTAAGCACATAGAATGTACGTTGCGCGTATGTCGGAGCTCGGGACGTCTCTTAGCGGCTCGTAACGCTAACAGCAGGTACTCGGGAGACACGGTAAGCTCGGGAAGACTCGTGAAGATTTTTCAACATGTTGAGAAAATGTCCACGAGAGCCCCGAGTGCCTACGAGCGGCTATTACCGTAATTCCCCGAGTTCGAATCAGGGGAAACCCGGGAGAACTCTTGAATTAGCTCGTACAGTGGGACAGCCCCATAACTCCGTACAGACAGCACCCATAGTCATGATCGATCCCGGGTCTCTGGCGCTGTGTTGCAGCAACTTGACTGTGCCAGCCCAATGTTGGTGAAGACTTGTGTAGGTTTGACCAGCGATGCCTCGTTCTAGTCCTATATCGTGGTACACATCAGCTCCTACACTGCCGCATAACTCTTCACCTTCACAGCAGGGGTCCTGGTTGTGAAATACCTTCCTCAACATTGCCCACCGCTGAGGAACAAACTACCTTCAATTACTCTCTGAAGTCTGTGGAAGGATCTCGACCCGAAACCTCCCCCATTCCTTCTCTCCAGAGATGCTGCCAGACCCGCTGGGTTACTCCAGCACTTTGTGTCTATCTTCAATGACTTTATCAGGTCATTCCTGGGATATGGAATGTGGCCGTACAGACAGCACCTTTAGTCCAGATAGAACCAGGGTCTCTGGAGCTGTGAGGCAGCACCAATCTGTGACCCAAATGACTTCTCCATCAACACTATTTCAGGAAGAGAAAAGAGCAGAATTACTGGCTGTAAAAGCTTAACTATTCAGCAGCATCCAAGAAAGAAACCATGCTCATGCTTCAGTTCTGATGATAGGTCGTCAACTTGAAACATGATTTCAGCTTCTCTCCATCAGCTGCCTGATCTGCTGAGATGCCGGTGTCCTGGGGCCTGTGTTTATACATAAAGCATCTTCACTCAGATTTTGCCGTCATTATATTACTGTTATCTCTGGCATCTTGCTGTGCTCATGACACACAGCCGCGGCGAATTCTCAGAAGCCATCCATCGTCGGAAAACAGGTTACTGCCGTCAAGGAAGTTAAAGGTGCTACAGAAATGAAAGACTATGATTATGTTTTAGATACCGGGCACAAAGTGCTGGAGTAACTCTGCGGGTCAGGTAGCATCTCTGGAGACAAGATGGGTAACGTCACCTATCCATTTTCTCCAGAGATGCCGCCTGAACCACTGAGTTACTCCAGCACTTTGTGTCTATCTTTGGTATAAACCAGCACCTGCAGATCCTTGTTTATTCATGATTTTGATTATGTTGGATGCCTTCCAGAAGTGTCAATGGAGTTGGTGGGGATGGGATGGGGAGGAAGAGGAGGCTGGTTTGGGTGATGGACCGGGCTACATTCTCAACTTCCCGCAATTTCTTGCAGTCTTAGGCAGAGCATTAGCAACACCAAATTCTGTTGTATTTGGATGCAAAGCTCATTCGGGCAGTGCAGTGGTACAGCGGTAGAGTTGTTGCCTCGTAGCGCCAGAGACCTGGGTTTGATCCTGACTATGGGCGCTGTCTGTACTTTAAAAAAAAAAATGTTCTCCCTGGGACCGCGTGGGTTTTCTCTGGGCACTCAGTTTCCTCCCACACTGCAACGACGTGCAATTTACTAAAATAGTGAATTGTCCCTAGTGTGTAGGATAATGCTAGCGTACGGAGTGATCGGTGGGCTGAAGGAACATTTTCCGTGCTGGCGCGATTTCTTGGTTGTGCCATTAATGCGGTTAGACCAGGATGAATGAAGCCAAGAAACCAGCAGCTCTCGACCCTGTCCATCTCAGCACCATTGATACAGATTGTGTTGTGGTCTCCACCTTGCTTCCTGAAGTCCATGACCAGCTCCTTTGTTTTGTTCGGCAATCGCGTCATACATGGAGTTGCGGCAAAATGCGATCACGCAACGAGTATATTGAGAGCAGAACGATGGGAGTGGGAATGCAGCCTCGTGGGACATCAGCATTGAGAATTATCATAGAGGATGTTTTAAAGGGCACGAGGGAATCAGACAATTTCGTTAAAAGGCAATAAAACCAGGTAGTTGATGGATTTGAAAACAACAAAAAATAATAGCTTTTCATTTCTGATTTAATTACTTAAATTTCAATTCCCCAGTTGCCATGGTGAGATTTAAACTCATCTCTACCGGAGACACAATCCAGGCCTTTATATTACTTGTCCAGTAAGTTAGCCTGTGATTTACGGTACCGTATACCAGCCGCATGTACTACACATGGATAGCAAACAACTAGAGCTGGTTTATGAAGCTTTCCCCGAGCGATATGGACAAGCATAAGAAAAGGTCTTTTTAAGAGTTACTTAATCTCAGATTGCATTGCTGGGTGTTAATTGAAGACACTGGGGTTTCCCCATTCGAAGGTGGCAGGCTCAGATTTTAGTTTAGACTGGAGACACAGAGTGGAAACAGGCCCTTCGGCCCACCGAGTCTGCGCCGACCAGCGATCTCCCATTCTATCCGATGCACTCGGGACAATTTAAGAGAAGCCAGTTTGCCTGCTGACCTGTACATCCTTGGAGTGTGAGAAAAAACTGGAGCACTTGGAGAAAACCCACGCAGTCACGGGGAGAATGTACATACAACACCTGTAGTCAGGATCGATCCTGGATCTCTGGTGCAGCAACCTCTGTGCTGGCTCTTGTAGGAGCTGAAGAGATGACGGTCTATTTGCAGACATTAGGTTTGATCCCAAGAGAGATTTGACAAATGTTGTGATTTTTGTAGAGGTGAGGGTTTGACTCTAGACATTTTAACTGCCCATTCCCACACCGACCTTCGTGTCCTTGACCTCCTCTATTGCTACAGTGAGGCCACATGCAAACTGGAGGAACAGCGCCTCATATTCTGCTTGGGTAGTGAACAACCCGACTGAGTTCTCCAGTTTCAAGTAATACCCCCGCCCCCATGCCCTCTCCCTTTCCTGTGCCCCACCCACCCTGGCGCAAATCCATTGCTCCCACTGTCCTGTCCCCACCCCCAACATCACCTCCCACCCATATGTCCCTGGCTTTACATTTCACTCCTTATCTGCCTCCCTTTTGTCTCCTTTAAACCACCAGTCTTTATCACTTATTCCACCCATCTGCCAATCATCCCCCCCCCCCCCCCCCTGTATCCACCTATTACTTGTCATGCTTTGACAGACCCTCTCTATCCCAGCTTTCTCCCTCCCCATACCTCATCAGTTTGAAAAAGGGTCTCGACCTGAAACATCATCTCCACATCCCCTTCACACATGCTGCCTGACACGCTGAGTTACTCCAGCACCTTGTGCTTTGCTCAAATTTCCAGCATCTGCAGTCTCGGCTGGTTCCAGCTTATTAAAATGGAAGTCCCACCAGCCCAACATGGACCACACTGCAGACATAACTCACTGGTTTGAAGGGAAGGGACATCACCCAGTGGAATTCATCGCCACAGAAGGTTGTGGAGACCAAATCAATCGATCTTTCTAAGCTAGAGATTGATCGATTCTTGATTAGTAATGGTGTCAGGGGTTATGGGGAGAAGGCAGGTGAATGGGGTTGAGAGGGAAAGATAGATCAGCCATGATTGAATAGCAGAGTAGACTCATTGGGCCAAATGGCCTAATTCTGCTCCTATGACTGATGAACACCCTAGGGGGCCACATGAGTGGTGAGAGTGTTTCCTTTCAAGATAGGTGTGAACTCTACTAAGCATGACTCCATTGAATGTATGGACACTAAGAAAGTATGAGGAGTTTATCCACAGTTTTGGTTCTGTACATATTTTTTATTCTGAACAAAGAATATGTTTGAAAAAATATATATTCTTGTCCATCTGCACTAATCACCATTGCTTGCATTAGGCCCATATCTGTCCTTGCCTATTCAAGTCCCTCTTTATTTTAAAAAAAAAAGGGAAGGGAGAGTTACCAACATAAATCAAAGAAATGCAGATAAAGACTCAACATTTGATATAATTTCTGTAACTGGCCCATCCTATCAAGTGCTTAACAAAAGAAATCTGTCTGAAAATATCAAGCATTCCACTCTTTTCTCAAAGTAATTACTGACCTGCCAGACTCTGCGGCATTTTCCCGTCTCCTTTTCAAAGTTTCTTTGAGTTTTTCTGAATCTGCCACTTGCTCTGAAGATTCATAATGAGAATCTCAATCAGCAGTGTGAGATTAGCAATTGCTTTAAAAAAAAAATACATATACATAAAGAAAGGATGCAAAGAGTCAAGGAGCTTATTCATAGCTTCCTGATTGCACTCTAATTGCAGAAGCTAATCAAGCTGATGCCAATTAAAGACCAGGGCATCCATTTGAAATGGAAATGATAAAGTGGGGGGAAAGATTATCCAGCATTTAAGAAGATTTGCAAAGAGTGTCTTTGAGAATGTATGTATATATATATATTTTTTGAAGATATTTAACAGCTGCCAGCCAGCAACTGTAAGTGGAGTGAGTACATCAATAGCTTGAAGTGGAATCATTTTTATGCATCAGTTTGACAGGCTTCCAATTAACTGCACTCTGGGCTTTCATTCCAGTTATTAATCCTCGTTATGCATTTGTATTAATCGAGATGTTTGAAACTGGGAGAAGAGAGGGCCAAATTGTATTGATCTCTAAAAAGAGGAACAGATGTTTTTCTTTAACATCATCTTCCTTGACCACTATCCCAAATATCAACCCTGCTGTGCGAAAGGGGGCACAAGGAACTGCAGATGCTGGAATCGTGAGCAAAACTCAAAGTGCTGGAAGAACTTTGCAGGTCAGGCAGCATCTCTGTGGAGAGAAACGGACAGGTGATGTTTTGGGTCTGGTTTGGACTAGGGTCTCGATGTGAAATATTGTCGGGAAGTTACATTGTCTATCTATATTACTAAAAGTCTGATCTTGACCACTTCCTGTTTTTCTGTTTCATGATTTTAGAAAAAATGCTGCCACTTATGGCTGTGATTTTTGGCCATCTTACTCAGAGGTCCCCTTCGCTGCGCAGGACAAGAGGATTTTCCCCATTGATTAAAAATAAAAGAGTTATTAATGTTTAAAAAATGTTGAGATTCTCTCTGCTGCCCCTGCTGGTGGGAGGGGGGAGGGACTATAAACCCAGAAGTGTTGAACCTCAGTCAGTCTCTGCAAGATGGGGGAAGTGAGAGGGTCATGTCTCTCGGTCTGAGCTGTGAATAACACTGAACACATGTTTACTAAACTGTGAGTGTGGTTTTACTGACCCTTAATGTGGTTTGAAAATGAAAATGTGGTGGGGTTCAAGTAAAAGCACTGCAAATGGTTGGTGGAGGTTTGGGTTGAAGTAAAAGCACTGCAAATGGTTGGAAGTCTAAACTTAACAACCTCCTGTTTGCACTGTATATTGTTTTTAGATAAAACGCTACCACTTACGGGTGAGATTTTTGGCCATCTTACTCAGTCCCCCTCCGCTCATCAGGTGCAGAGGATTCTTCCCATCAATGAAAAATAAAAGTGTTATTAGTATTTAAAAACTGTTGAGGATCTCTCTCCTGTCAATCACGCCATGAAGGCCACACCTTTTCTGGTGGGAGGGGGGAGGGATTATAAAACCCAGATGTGTGGGCGTGGCTCAGTCTCTGCATGATGGGGGAGGGAGAGGTCACGACTCTGCCTGAGCTGTGAATTAACTGAACACACTGAATGTCTACTGAACAGTGAGTTTGATGTTTTGTGTGGTTTTATGTGGTTTCACCCTGCTTGAAATGGTATGAAACTGCATTTGAATTTGGTGGCCTTGCACCCTGCTTGAAGTGGTATGAAACTGCACTTGAATTTGATGGCTTTACACCCTGCTTGAAGTGGTCAGATACTGCACTTTAATTCGGTGGCCTTGCACCCTGCTTGAAGTGGTAGGAAACTGCACCTGAATTTGGTGGCCTTGCACCCTGGAAATATAGGAAATATTTCCACAGGAAATATAGTGGAGGCTTTGGCGCGGGTACAGAAGACACTTACAAGAATGCTGACTGGATTAGAGGGTATTAATGATAAGGAGAGGTTTGGCCTGTTTTAGTCACAGCATGGAAACGGGCCCTTCGGCCCACCAAGTCTATGCTGAGCACCTGTTCGCACTATGTTAGACTACTTTTGCATCCACTCCCTACGCACTAGCGGCAATTTACAGAGGGTCAATTAACCTACAAGCCTGCATGTCTGTGGAATGAAACCGGAGCACCCGGAGGAAACCCACATGGTCACAGGAAGAGTGTGCAAACAACACAGACAGCACCCATGGTGAGGATCGAACCCGGATCTCTGGCGTTATGAAGCAGTGGCTCCACCAGCTACGCTACTCTGCATTTGGTGTTTGACGGGAGATCTGACAGAAGTATTTAACATTTTGAGAATCCTAGATTGGGTAGACACTCAGAACCTTTATCCCAGGGTGGAATTGTTTTGGATAGGCACGTGATACACACGGACGGAGGGATGTGGATCATGTGCAGGCAGAGGAGATAAGTTTAGATTAGTTTCAATTAGCAAAGTTTCAACTGGAAATGTGGATGGAACTTTTGCCTCCACGGATGCTGCTCAACCCACTGAGCTTCTATTCTCTCTGAATTCTCTCTAGTGTCATGGCCTCAGAATAAAAGGACGTACCTTTAGAAGGCGATGAGGAGGAATCTCTTTAGTCAGAGGGTGGTGAATCAGTGGAATTCATTGTCACAGACGGATGTGGAGGACAAGTCAATGGGTATTTTTAAGGTGGCCATTGACAGATTCCTGATTAATAAGGATATTATGGGTAGAAGGCAAGAGAATGGGGTTGGGAGAGAGATAGATCAGCAATGATTGAATGGCAGAGTAGACTTGATGGGCCGAATGGCCTAATTCTGCTCCGAGAACTTATGAAAACAATTTTACAGAGGGTGGTGCTTCAACTAGAGCATTGACGTGTTTCTCTTCTCACAGATACTGCCCGACCAGCTGAGTATTCTCGGCATTTTCTGTTTACATTATATATTTCCAGCATTTGTGGTTTGGTTTATGATTTTCCTCATCACTGCCTTGCTGGAATTTATTTAAGATTGGGTTTCTTTGAAGACCAAGTTTACATGGTGTAATAATATTCACTGGTTTCCCAGGAGACAGAATGGAAACCTAGAGAAATATTGCCGGATTTTATATTACGAGCAGGAATGGAGCAAATAGAATCACTGTAGTATTTGAGGTAGTTAGCCCACTGAATCCTTGCTGACTCCCTATAAGTAAATACCAACTCCCCTACCTCCATCAACATACTACACAGCGTCATCAGCGCATTTACTTTCTTAAAGATCAGAGAAGATTCAGCATATTCACAAGGATTCTCTCGAATGTATTCAGTATGGGGCATGTTAGTCAGCCTGGGCAAGTTGGGGTGAAGGGCCTGTTTTCACTCTTTATGTTTTTGAGGGGATATTGTTCTTGCTTGAGAGCTTGGGGCCATCTCTGGCTATGCTTTCATATCACTCCTGCCATCGGGAAGATGATATAGGAGACAGAAAACAATAATGCCCAGGAGAGAGAGGGAGTGCTGAGAGGGGGGGGGGGGGTGAGGG